>NC_133778.1:67330853-67455675 GCF_003597395.2 Chelonoidis abingdonii
AGTGGGCGTTGTCCGGGGTTCTCTGCTCGGTTTCCCCATCCGGTTCCCTTAGTTTAGCCCTCTGACCTCACTCCTGATCCTGTTTTTTTCATTCGTTGTCCCCCGGAATCACTTGGTGTTCTAGCCCTGTGGATCCTCCCCTTAGGCTGGGGGGAGGTCCTTTAGAAGTGGGCGGGCTTCGCCTGCCCACCCCTGGGATGCCAATAGGCTAACATGCCTGTTTCTCAGTACGTTACTGTAGCCATCTGGCCTTGCCCCATCACAACACACACACACACACACACCTCTACCTTTAATAGGGCCAGTTTCACAAAGCTGAAAACAGTTATGAGCCAAATCAGCTGGGAAGAAAAATTTAATCAGAAAAATCTGAAATGATTCCCAATTATCATTCATATCACCTTACTAGGTGTCCCAAAAGCTAGAACACCTCAACTGACAAAAAGACTGCATTCATTAAAAAAATAAACAAACAACCTTGTTTAGAGGGGAAGTGAAGGCAGCTGTAAAATTAAATATATATCTAACAAATGGAAAAAAGGGGAAGTTGATAGCAGTGAATATAAATCACAAGTTAGGACTGTGGACAATTGATAAGGGAAGTCAAAGTTCACAAAGATAAATCCCCTAATAATAACAAATCAAAGCAGATCCCTACTCCCTGCAGTTTGTAACACTGTTCCAAACAATTTCAAATGTAAAAAGAAAACTTTCGTGGGAGGGGGGGAGTATTTCACCACCATAGTGATTTACACAACGCTAATACTCAGATGCAAAATAAAATCATTTTCATCCTCTGATTTCTTTCTTCAGGCAAGTGGCTTGTTTCTTTAATTCAGATTAGCTTTTCATATTCAAATCTCATTTTATTTAATCTTCTTTTTCAATTAAATTCAATTGTCTGTCAACTTAACTTCCTTTGCATCTCTGCATTGCATATTCACAGCAGAGACCAATTTTTTATTTCTCTCTTTACTTTAAAAAAAAAAATTGGAAGATGTATTACTTAAAATGACCATCTTCTGGAAGAGACAAAAGTGTCGTTCCATCATCCCAATGTTACCAAAGGCTCTGCGACACTTTACAGATGTGCAATGGTGATGACTCAACTTTATCTGGATATAATTTGCATCATGTACATGTAAATAATAAGACTAAGGATGTTCAGAGATGGATTCTATTTTCTATTAGATGAATGCATATAATTAGCTTATAGCAGTTACGGCTACCCAAATGCAATGAGAGTTGCTTAAATAAACCCCGAAACTCAAATATAGCTACAAATCTAGAAGCCTTCTGCCTTGACCTGTCATCATGGAATTAAAGGAAAGCAAACTTCCCTCTGTTTTGCAAAGTGTCCCAAATGAATCCCTGTCTCTGATTTACTGTGCTGTGACACAATTGCCATGGGCTTGTAAGCTACTATATGATCTTAAACTGTTTATAAAAAGATGGAGTCTTTGTTATTCATCCTCTTTATATTCATAAACTGGAGCTCTCTGTATGATAGACACTTGTTATCTGATCACCCTAGCTCAGTGTTTCAAGTACCATGTGCTAGGTAATAACATGGAAGGACCCCACATTTCTAAAACTAAACTGGATCTTTATGAAGAAAAACTATTTACAGAGATGTTGCAGCTGCAGCTAGCATTCCAGCCACATGCACACACACTGACTTTCCAGTGCCTCCTCCAAACTCTTCCTTCCTGCTGTGCTCCTCCCTCCAAGTTCCCTTGATTATTTTAGTTGCCCTTCTCTGTACCTTTTCCAATTCTAATATATCTTTTCTGAGTTGGGGTAGCCAGAACTGCACGCAATATTCAAGCTGTGCACATACTATGAATTTATACCATAGCATTATGATATTTTCTGTCTCATTGTTTATCCCTTTCCTAATGGTTCCCAACAGTCTGTCAGCTTTTTCCAACTGCAGCTACACATCTGATTCAGGGGCCATTGTTCCTCTGCATTTACACAGGTGGAGGGGAATTGGAAAAAGGAGTGAGACAGGAGAGCCACCAGTTCCACAATGTGCATATCTCACCCCTATCTATGCAGTAGCTAGGCAGCCCCATCCACACACAAGATTCTTTAGATTAGGGCCGTAAGCGTAGAATTGGAGACCAGACACTGTCTGCAGTCTGCTGCCCTTAAGACCCTATGGATTTCTAACAAGAAATCCATGTGAGAGATGATGAAGCTGTTTCAGTGGCATCACCCCTAATTTACAAAGTGAGTTCAGAATCTGGACCCTTGTCTACCACCCAATTTATTGCTCATTTATAAATTCCAACAAAAACCGGGTTTACAATGGAAATGCTGATAGCTGCTTAGTTACAATGGAACTTGCAAGAGCTGTTATAATTAGGAGTTTTGGCTGTACTGGAAATCAGAGTGATTCCCGTTCCCTCCTTTAATTAATACAGGCTTTTTTTATCTGTGAAAGTGGAGCTGAATTAACATTGTACTCTGGGCAAAGTGCCACCGCTCCGAAGCAATCCCTGGCACAATGAGACTTTCTGTTTCCAAGGCACTCCAGAAATTCCCTGTAACTACAAACATACATTTGCAGTTTTTGCCTTCTGCCATAAAACAAGCAAGAAAAATATTTATCAAAGGGTAACAAGCCTCAAATAAAACCACCAACTTAACATTAAAACACCAGAGTATTTTTTATTGAGCATCATAGGTGAGCATGGGGCTGTGCAAGCATAGAAGATGTAATAAGGAGCATAAGACTGATAAGTATTTAGGAGAGATGAATTTCTGTTAGGTATATGAGTAAAGTAAGGTGGCAATGCAAGGCTGAGGCCTGTAAGATTTCAGCTTCGGCCAGGTCAGGCCTCAGGTTTATGAAGGTTTGACATAAGTAGGTGACCCAAGAAATAGCCTGTGCGAGCAAAGTTACAAGATTACTGTGGCAACAGGTGATGTTCAGGAAAATATGCCTCAGTGTACCTGTCTAGACCACAGTACATCTGATTGTAACATCATGGAAAGTTGCGCTCTCACCGCAGGTTACCATGGGAACATGTTTACATAGATACTAATGAGATGCTAATGAGAATGGACAACTTATGAAAAGCAGGGCACCCCAAAATGTATGGGGTGTGGAAGTATAGATAAGGAACAGGGGTTTGGAACCCTCATCCACATGCATAAGGTGGTCGTAACACAGGATAAAAGGGCTCCCTGGTATGGAATGGGTGAGACAGCCCCAAGGGAAGACTCCAGCAGGAATCAGCCCTCTATCGACAGCCACTTGTTGAGAGATCCACCTGACTCGGTGATAACTTGGGGTATGTGAGTATGAATACGGCATTGGTTGCTGCATGGACTCACTCCAATTTTATACATGTACATGTGAGCATAACTTATAATACAAACAAGATTTCTTACTTTTAACTTTGTGGTCACTGTCCTCGTTCATATGTTCCTAGAACCTCCCAATCTAAGAGAATCACTGAAGGTAACTTTCACCCTGTTGATCTTAAAACTGTAGCAACACAGGAGCCAGATGGACTCACTCATTAGGGACGCTGTGGTTTAACCCACAACTATCAATTCAATTTTAAATAGAGGCTACAATGGGATTCTAGCAACAGCAACAACTACAGCTCCAGAGTCCAGCTCATCTCAGCTAACGTCCTCTCTTTTCCCTGAAAGGCCAGTCATCCCATCTTTAATAATCTCTAAGAGACGGTTGGACAAGGGCTATTTCCTTCTAAAACTCTCCCCAGCTAAGGGGAAAGGGAACGAGGGATGTTGGTAACACAAAAGCCTCACTTAACACTTTACATTTCAAATGCTGTAACTGGTTTTCTTTCTTTGTAGTATCTTTAATACAAGGTTAAGAGGATTGTTAATGGTGTGTTTGCCATGGTACTAAGCGCACTGATGTCTTTCTGTATACCAAACCCCAAAGCTTGGCTGACACTGTTTCATGTCAGAAAGTGGTGGGGTTATGGTAACATCTTTGGCCCATTTATTCCATTGGGTTAATACAACAGTTATTAACTGTGTTAAAAATCACACATTCCCCAGCCTGGGGAGCAAAGACTGGATCCCTGGCCATTCAGCATGAAAAGCACAAGCCTGGAGCGAAAAGCCAGGGCTTTTAGATGCTAGCAGTGGCCAGGCCCATCGTCCCCTCACTCTCACCCACACTTTCACTCAGCCAAAGCCAGGGTGATACAATTATCCCCAGAGGGCTTTCCAATCTAATCCAACACTGATAACCGTTAAAGGCCTGGCTGGAAAGTATTGTTATTTTCACAGTTTGCTTATCCTGATCAGCTCTGATTACATATATAATGCCCACAATATGCTAGGCCAATGTCCCTGCCCCATCTATGCATATAATCTAACATCCATCAGTTTCGAATAAGGCCACAGGAAGATTTCACTTTCCATAAGTTAAAAGGTGCTACCTGGTTGCTGTGTAGTGTCTTTGACATAATGTTTCTGTGGAGTTCTAGTTTTTTAATGTTTGGGCTGGAAGCTGTTGTACTTGAGCAACTGTAACTCTTACATATTAGAGTGGCTTTGCATTCGGATAAGCCATCTTTGGGTCACCAGCAGAGTGAAACATACAATTGCTTAAGGCCTCCTAAAAGAAACCCATTATTTCCACTTTAGTCACTAGGTGGTGCTCAACATAACAGCACTGAGTCCTAACAGCACTACACAAAGCAGTCACTATCAAACTTCATAGTCTCATAGAAAGGTAGGACAGGAAGGGCCCTTGAAAAGCCATCTGATCCAGCCTCCTGCACTGAGGAAGAAGCTGGTAAACCAAGAGCCTCCCTGACAAGTGTTTGTCTGACCAGCTCTTAAAAGCCTCCACTGAAGAAGATTCCAGAGTCTTCTTTGGAAGTCTAATCCAGCGCTTAACTAGATGTACAGTATGAAAGTTTTTCCTAATATTTAACCTAAATCTCCCTTGTTGCAGATGAAGCCCATCGCTTCTTGTCCTCCCTGCACTGGAGATGAAGAATAGTTGATCACTGGTTCCTTTTTATAACACCCCTTAACATATTTGAAGACTGAAAGAGAACCTGATAACACTCTCCTAACCATGCCCAGTTTTTTAACTCTTCCTCATAAGTCTTATTTTCTAAACCTTTTATCATTTTTCTTGCTCTCCTCTTGGCTCTCTCCAGTTTGTTCACACCTTTCCTAAAGTGTGGTGCCCAGAATGGATGCAGTACTCCAGCTGAGGCCTCACCGGCAGAGCAAAACAATTACCTCCCATATCTTATATACAACACTCCTGTTAAAAACACCTAAAAATGGTATTCGCCTTTTTTGCAATTGCATCACATTATGGAATCATGTTTAGTTTCCTTGAAGAGGAGCTCAGAGTAATCATGGCTAGCCAGAAATTAGCTGAAGAAGGCAGCCAATTAGTCTAAGAGGCCCAATTTCTGATAGGTTGACATTATATTCCTTTTAGAGTCAGTTTCCTGGAAGACATTGTCAGAGATGGTGTTAGACACCCACAACCCTTGTCTGAAACTATACGGAGTGTGATCCATTGGTGGATCTCAGAGCACTTTGCCCACCTAACAGCCCTGTGTAGTAGGGAAGTAACATAATCCTCACCATACAGAAAAGAAGCTGAGGCACAGACAGTAACACTGTGACAAAGCTAGGAAAAGAACCCAGATCACTTAACCCTGATGTCTGCTTCAGCCAATACATCATGCTGCCTCCACTAAAGCAGGGGACTGGATTCAAGAATCCCATCATTTCATGTGCTGTAATATATTATCATATAGCATGGCCAGAGAGCAGCAGAAGACAGTTAGAAGGGAGCCTTATTCCCTGTAGAGGGAAGAAAGTTTGCTGTAGATTAATTAAAGCACCTGAAGCCAGTCACCTGATAAAAAAAACCCTGCATCAATCAGACAAGGGGAAGAGTTGAAGCAGAGTGGATTGGTGTTGGAGCAGAGAGCAGTTTGGAAGGAAGCAGAGGAAAGTTTAGAGAAGTGCTGTGGCGGGCTAAGACGACCAAGATCCTAGGTAAAGGGACACCTGGCTTGTGCAGAGGGAGGGCAGGAAGCACCCACAAACTGAAGGGCAAGAGAGGGAAGTAGCCCAGGAGAAGGAACTGCTAGTTCAAGTGGTTTACTGCTATCCCTAGGGCTGGGACCTGGAGTAAAGTGTGGGCCTGGGTCCCTCCCTCTCCACTCCCCTCCTCTAAGACACTAGTGGGGCAGTTAATATCCCAGTTCAGGGGCAAGAAATGATGCCCTGAACCCTGCCCCCCCAGAAGAGAAAGTGCAAGACCCATCATAGTGCTGGCAATTTGCCACAATATATACTGCTTACTGTATTTTTTCACTCCATGCATCTGATGAAGTGGGTTTTAGCCCACGAAAGCTTATGCCCAAATAAACTTGTTAGTCTCTAAGGTGCCACATGGACTCCTCATTGTTTTTACAAAATTCTCTGTTGCTCACACACTCTAGGGCACCCACCTTTACCCAGTTCCTAGGGCTCAAGGCAAAAGGCACCTAAGTTTACCTCTCTGTCAGCTCTGGGCAAACACCCTTTCCCTGTGGACTCAGAGCTTAATCTTTTGTGGGTGTACAGTGTCTTTTACCAGTGGAAAGAGCCTTACACAGTAATAGCCTTTGTAACCTCTATTTATTAACAATCAGCAAAAACCAGAATGCACTTGCTACACATACAATGCTCACCACTCCCGATGAGACAAATGAACTTTCTTTGATGGCCAGTCACGATCAGGTCCATCTGGGGGACTCCAGTTTTTGCACAATGACATTGGCAGAGTATTGAGGTCTGGCAGCTCTCTTCTTGGGGCTGTGTCCTGGAGCTGGTTTCCCAAAGAACTTCCTTTTGGATCCCAGTTTATATAGTGAGACTTGAGCCGTGCTTAGCTATGACTTAACCAATCATTATACTAAAATTTTACTAGCCAATCAGACACAGTGTAACAAAATTCTCTAACCAATCCTACCCCACCATCTTAATTAATTTTGCTAGGGGTAAATTAATTACGTAACAGACAGGAACAATCAAAGTGGGGACCATAATGACAAAACAATAAAAAAACCAGGATTTCACAACCACAACTATTGATAAGTGATTTCTTGCCAGACAGGATGCTATTAAACTAAGTTTTCTTTAACCATCTTAAGATCTGTTTCTTTATCTGGTGCTAGTGGGTGTTGTTAGGACAGGGTCTCCTTCTTAGCAGCCTGATATTACATTGTTTTAATGTAATTTAGATGGAATGTGAGGACGTGACTTCCTGCTTCTCAGCTAATGGCTGCTGCCTTCTAATCTGGCTGCAGACAAAGGCCTTAGGCCTTACAATGTGGATGGCTACAGGAAAAGGCCTTATCCTTTCACGACTACATCCAAAGTTATGGGCCAAAGTGAAAGGCCATTGATTTCAGTGGGGTTGGCGCAGACCCAAAATGAGGCATGCGTCTCAAAATGAAAAGCACCTGAGACGTCTCCCCGCCTCTCGTCCCCACCCACTGACAATAAATCATCTGACGATAGAAAAGCCACCACTATCCAACACGGAGCCCATCAGCTCAGAAGCCAGCCTGACAAGAGGAGTCTTGTACTGAATCCTGAAGGATGCCAAGCTTGAGTTCTGGCAGACTCTGAAGAGAACAAGCTCCAGAGCCAAGGCCCACATCCTGAGAACACACCAGATTCAGCCTAGTGGACTGACACCGGGAGACTTGCAGCTGAGTACAAGTAACTGCTTCTTCAGCTTGTAGGGGGGGAGCTGTGATTTGTGTGAGTGGAGACATTTAATCTGTACTAAGCACTGTGCAAACATAATTAATCCTCCTGGCTCCTGTGTGAGGTAGGTGCGGAAGTATTATCCCCATTTTACAGTTGGGGAAATGGAAGCAGGCAAGTCATACCATAGCAGATGTGGCGCGCAGAGTTCAGCTGAACCTCAGGGCTTCTCTCCTCTAGCTTGTTCCTGGTTTAGTTTTCTTTCAGATTTGGTCAGGCTCACCATGTTGATCTGGGTTGCCTTTCCTCTGCAGTCAGGTCCCTGATGTCATCAGGGTCAGGGTATATTCTCCAGGGTTTCCAAATATTTCCGCAATCTTCTTTAGAGTTTGTTTGGAAGGTGCTTCGTCCGCCATTCGTGCTCTATTTCTTGCCAGCGTTCTGAGCTGCCAGGCTCTGAGCCAGGCTGAGGTATTGCACTTCTTCCCCTGTTAGACTTTCTAACCTCATGTTCACGCGTTCTGCACATGCTCTTTCTTTTCTGGCTGGAGTTAGATTTATGTCCCGTCTCTCCTCTCTGGCAATAATTAACTCACACTTTAGATCCTACTCTTTATCTGAATCACAGTCACTCACTTCTAGCTTTTCCGCCTCTTTCTAAACTATTATTACTGAATCCATGCACCAATGCACAGTTCTGGGAGTGAATGCTGCTGTCACCGGCAAACAGTAAATTCCTTTTCAACTCGACTATGTTCCTGATTTCTCTGAGACAGCAAAAGGCATGAGGCTTTGGCTTTGTCTACACTATGCAGAGTTTAGCGACACAGCTGTGCCGCTACAGCCGTGCCGCTAAAAGGCACACAGTGTAGCTGCTGTTTGTTGGCAGGAGAGAGCTCTCCCACCGACAAAACACTTCCATCCCCCAAGAGTGGCAGTAGCTGTTCACACTGGTGCAACTTTTGTCTTTCGTGTGTGTGTGTGTGTATGTGTTTTTCACACCTCTGGGAACAACAAAAGTTATATCATTCAGTTGCCCGTGTAGACAAAGCCTGATGATAAAGCTGCCTGCAGGAGATGAGAAGGCTGGGGCAGGCTTGCTAAACCAACTAACCCCACACCTGGTATGGGGAGGGAACTTCAAGCAGCTGGTTCCTTAGAAGAGAGCTGAAGCCGTTGTGTGACATGGCTGACTCTGGGAAGGACTCTCTGGCAGAACCCTTTAAATCCCCCAGGCTCTGAAGTAAGAGTCCTGCCTCAGGGCAGATTTGGGGGACTTTGAGTTTGACTTTTGAGTTATTTGTCTGGATGAACCCAGAACCCCCAGTAATGGTGGGGATTGGAAGAGCAATATATGGAGTCTCTGAAAAAGGACCTGGATGAGGGAGAATAAAGGGCAGGGCATTCCCTGGCCACAAGAGGGAGCCAGGGGGGCAGTCAACTTATTTACATACCAGATACAAGTTAGTCCTTAGAAATGCAGCCTGGCCCTGAAAAGTGCAGATTCCACATGTATTGTGTCAATGATTTTCTACATCCGGTTACAAATAAAGAGACATTTGCCAACTAAACGCATCTCGAGACCTGAAAGTCAAGCTGGGTTCTTTCCTTCTAGCATAGGCTCCCCAATAATGAAGATCTCACCGGTCAAACTAAGCCCTCAGAGACACCTATGCAACTCCACTGCTATCAAAACATTTGCACAGGTCTGACTGATTGACCCTTTCTTGGGAACTTAGCCAACCATTCTGTTGCTGCTGCACAAGAAGGAAAGAATCCAGCCTACTCTCTCGGTACCGCAGTGCCCCTGCTAGGCAAACGGTTTAATCATCAAAATGGGCATATATACAAATACACCCAAAGCAGAGCTGTTCAGAAAGACGGGGACATCTTATCCACAGTGACTCTCCAGAGCTTAACTGCATTTTGATGTTACTTTTGCAGTTGCGGTGGAAGGAGGAATAACAAAGAGCCAGAGATGGGGGGAGGCACAACGGCCTTGCTTCTCCTGCTAGTGAGCATTGTTAGGTCACTTCTAAAAAGCTGAAATCAGCATGAACGTTCTTCCCCTGGCTCCAGGAAGATACTTTAAAATGTTCAGATAATTTAATAATGCAAACCCCTTTAAGCCATCTTGCGAGTCAGTTCTCTGAGAATAGAGTGACTCTCCTGTTTCAACCAGTGAGGAGTTCTTTGGCCAAATGCACGAGTTGTTGGGTACGGCAAAAAAAGACCCATGGCAGCCAGGGCCGGCTGTAGCCATTTCGCCGCCCCAAGCACGGCGGCAAGCCGCAGGGGGCACTCTGCCACTCGCTGGTCCCGTGGCTCCAGTGGACCTCCCGCAGGCGTGCCTGCAGAGGGTGCGTGCCTGCGGATGCTCCACCAGAGCCACGGGACCAGCAGACCCTCCGCAGGCATGCCTGCGGGAGGTCCACTGGAGCCGCCTGCCGCCCTCCCGGCAACCAGCAGAGTGCCCCCTGGCGGCATGCCGCCCCAAGCACGCGCTTGGCGCGCTGGAGCCTGGAGCCGGCCCTGATGGCAGCAAGTCTCAGAGCCCGGGTCAGCTGACTCAGGCTCGACCTGTAGAGCTAAAAATAGCAGTGTAGACATTTGGGCTCAGGCTGGTGCCTAGCCTCTGAAACCCAGTGTGGGAGGAGAGTCTTGGAGCCCACACACCAGCCCAAGCCCAAACATCTACACTGCTATCTTTAATCCACAAGCTTGAGTCAGTTGACCCAGGCTCTGAGACTTGCTGCTGAAGGCTTTTTTGCTGTGTAGATTTACCCATAACATCTTTTGTGGCCTGTTCCATGGGCAAGCTTTATTTAGCCTAGTGCTACCAAGAACGGCACTCTTATACGGTGACCTTTGACTTCTGCATGAAAATATCAATGCAAAGCAGGCCGACTGCACAGAGCTAGACAATGTCACTCAGCTGTAGGGGCCTTGGGTAACGTACTTCTGAGCAGCCCCACTGCGCTGTTCTTCCTCTGCACCTACTGCTTCTATCCTACTGGAGGAGAGAGACTCCTCCCCAGCTCTGCTGGGGAAGCAGCGGTGTGAGCCTTGGAGACAGAAAGGAACAAAAATTGGGGGGAAATCCTCTCCTCCCTTCCTTATTCTATGGGTCATACACTGCCACTGGTTTTCAAATAGATCTCTTCTCTGCTCGTGCTATTTGGCCTCCTAATCTGCTAGCAGCCTGACTACGCTATATCAGACTCATTTCTCATTAGACTATTTTGCAGTCACTGAGGATGAGACACTGAGTTTCTGCCTGAACCATGAAGGTTCCATTCAATGCCAGCTTTTGGGATAATGGAACTGAGCTGTGAGTTGTTAGTGATATGTGGTTGTTTTAATACAGCAACTCTCTCCCCATCTAGGGGTAGAACCTGTTATCTCCACCCGCAGCTGTTTGCAGGGCTGTTAAGAGCCAGTAAGTGCATGGCCATAGATAGCATGTTACAGAGGCTCACTAAACCACGCCCTCCCATCAAAACAAAATGCTTGGCACTGTAAAATGCACTTGCTAACAGAAAACGAAGGCCTGCTTCAGCCTCTCGCCTGTAACGGGCACAGGATCTGTCCGACCCAGTACGCTGACAGGACAATAATCCTACCTTCCATATTTAACATCCAGAGGGCACTTTAGACTAGACTCTGTATCATGTAATCTGGTCCTTGGAAACAACCTATATCCCTTTCCCCAAAGTGACTGGGTAGCTAGGAGCATAACACAGCAGAATCAGAACAAATGCCACATTATGGGCCATGTTTCGCCTTCCAAGCCTAGTCTGTGGTCAGGTACAGTGAAGAGAAGCATGCCACCCTGGCACTTGCTCGATGCCTCGAGACCCAGAGGGAGGACATGGCCTGGGTGCCACTCTTTGAAAGGGTGCAGAGTGCTCTGCTTCTCTGTGGGGGAGGGGAGGGGTGGTTAGACTGCTGGGAGTGGCTCAAGACTGGTGTATTTCTGGTGCTCCCAGAATGCCTGCCAGGTTCTGCCTGTGCCCTCTGTCTGTGCAGGAGAACAGCATGGCACGGCCCTCTGTGGTCTCTTCCCATCCTCCTGCTTGCAGACCTGTAAAGAGCCACTGGGCCAGACACTGGACAGAAGCATGGCTTTCCTCTCTGCCTCACTGAGCTCCATACTCCCCTCTGCTCTGCCCCATGCTACAGAGGGGAGCAAAGTGAGATTGGCCGCAAATGGGTGAAATGAGAACAGTGACTCCTACTCACACACTGTGCATGCCCTTCCACTCCAGCTCAGTGCTGTCAGCCTCTGAGTTTCCCACAGAGATTGGAACCCTCGTGCCCTCCAGGCTGGTCCAATCTCCTCCCCTAGAGATCACTTTAACTTTGCAAGTGCTGTGCCAGAGCACAGGGGGCACTTTCTTTCTCACTCTCCAGGTTTTCGGTCAGAGGGTAGCACCTGGCTCAATATTTGGTGGTTTTCTGCATCAGTCATATTACAAGCAGAAGGAGACTAGTCACTCCACTATTGCACTCGAGCATCATTCTCAGTAAATAATCAAACTGAAAGAGAATCAGCAAAAACAAAGCACTTGCCAAACTGGACCAAACCTGAGTCCATCTCTTCTCAATTTTTAATCCATAGCAATATTTTCTCTCTCGCCTCATGACTACTTAGCTTCCTCAGTAGCCTCTTCGGCATGACCTCGTCCAATGCCTTTTGGAAATCTACATAAATTATAGCAACCAGTTCTTCTTTATCCACTAGGTTATTGACACATTCAAAGTATTCAATAGATTAGTTGGACACCATTTTCCTTTGCAGAATCCATACTAGTTAGATCCTATCACATCATAATCTTCTGGATGTTTTGTTGTTCCGTTTTTAATTATCTTTCCAACCAATTTGCCAGGTACAGCTGTAAGGCTTGTTGGTCTATAATTCCCTAGATGACCCCTAGAACCAATTTTAAATATAGACATCATTGTCTGCTCTCTAATCCACTAGAAGAGCGGCTGCTTTTAATGACAGACTGAATATTTTTATTTGCAGCTCAGCCACTTCATACATAAGCTCCTAAGGACTGCTGGATAGACCACCTGAGGCTGGTGACTTACTGCTTTAAATTATCAGTTTGCTCCAGCAGCTCTTTTCCTGACACTTCAGTCTCTGACAGTGTTTCGTCTTTGTTACCAGACGAGAGCAGGTCCACGGTAGGAATCTCCCCATCATCCTCACCGGTGAAAGTTAATGCAAAGAAATCGTTGAGCTTCTCAGCAATGTCCTTAATTACTCCTCCTCAATTGCCTTAATTACTCCCTTTAAGCCCAAGGGATCAAGAATACCCACCAATTCTTTCACAGGCTTCCTGCTTCTCATACACGTAAAGAATCTCGTTACTTGTTTTTACACAGGTGGGTATTTGTTCTTTGAAATCTATTGTGGCCCCTTTGAATTCTTACTTTTTGCTTCCTGTAAAATAAAAAAAGCGACGGTCATGCACAGACAGACAGGAAGTCTGGGCTTTTTGCTTATGTGCTCAGATAGCCATTCTGGACTTGAGAACATCCCCGCTGTGTAGAAATCAAGGAAACGCTAAGGGACATGGTAAAGTCTAACCTAGATCAGGGACAAATCATCTATTATCATTTAGTCTGAATTGTTAATAGAGGAAAAGAATGCAGGGCTTCAATCCTCTTTTTTCAAAAATAAAAATCATTACCCCTATTCCACATGTATTATATTGTAATTAACATGAGTGCCACCATCCCCCACTGAATGGGCTCACACTGCTCACGTCACAAAGGGCTCACACTGCTAACAGCAATTCTCCTTTGGTAAGTAACAAAGGCTTATGCTTGTGGGGCAGGAAGTTCCAGCTCCCATCCCTGCTGCTCACATTAAGTTCTAACTGGTCACTCTGTGAAATTCTGCATGGCCATGGATCTGCTACTAGTGTTAGGCATTACACCTGTACACAGCAGAGTACAGCCCTACTTACCTGAAGGGAGGCTCCGGGAGACATTGGAAGCCGACATTTAGATAAGGTTTGAGATCAACAGGGCTGTGACCAGCTTTGAACAGTTTGTGCCCCAAATCCAGGTTTCAGGGAAAACATGCTAGCCAGTCATTGCTGTGAAACCTGCAGGCTGCGGACTGAAGGGGAGGCCCACTCAGGCCCCAAACTTTCCTAAGTCACACTCTTTGCAGCTGTAAGGGAGAAGAGGAGTTTGGGCAGGCCTGAAAAGTTTGAGCTCCAAATGCCCGGTCTTGAATCTCAGGAAAGAAACACCAGGTTTAAAAACCACATAGGGTCATACAGATACTCCAGTTAGCACCCACTGCGCTAGAACAATCCCTTTGTTATCAAGCGAAGACTGTAATGCAGGGGGGGAAATACAGTGGCTGTTAAAAGCCTTTCCCAGCCTTTGTGCCTCTAAAACAGGGATCGGCAACCTTTCAGGAGTGCTGTGTCAGTCTTCATTTGTTCACTCTAATTTAAGGTTTCGCGTGCTGGTAATAGATTTTAACGTTTTTAGAAGGTCTCTTTCTGTAAGTCTATAATATAGAATTAAACTATTATTGTATGTAAAGTAAATAAGGTTTTTAAAATGTTTAAGAAGCTTCATGCAAAAATTAATTAAAATGCAGATCTAACCAGACCGGTGGCCAGGAGCCAGGCAGTGTGAGTGCCACTGAAAATCAGCTCGTGTGCCGCCTTCGGCACCCATGCCATAGGTTGCCTACCCCTAATCTAAAATCACAACCCTACCAGTAGGATTGCAGCTGATGAAGTGGGTATTGTCATAAGTAGATAGGTAAGGGTTAATTTTCTTTTACCTGTAAAGGGTGAACAAAGGGGGAACCAAACACCTGACCAGAGGACCAGTCAGAGACCTGGATTTTTTTTAAAGTCTGGGAGGGAACTGGAAACTCGGGGTCTTTTGTTTCCTCGGCTGTGAGTAAGAGAAGCTTTCCTTCTAATTCCATCTTCTTCAAATATCTACTATAAAGTGTGAGTACAAAGGACAAAGTAGAGACTGTTATGTGTTGAGATTGGGTTGTAATTGACCTGAGTGTCCCATGGTTGATTGTGCTGCACTGGTAATGGCTATCTTAAATCAGACTGTTATTCATATTCTTATAAGCAAGAGCCTGTATTGATTTCTTAATGCAAGTATTATTGTTCTGTATTTTCTTTCTTTTATATAAAGTTTCTTTTTAAAACTTGTGGAGTTTCTTTTCCTAGTGAGGCAGGGGGAGAAATTTTCTGTGCCAGGCTAGGGGGGGAGGGAAAAGCCCAAGCTCTGTGTCTTACTTTCCTATTGTCCCAGGCGGAAAACGATACGGGGACAAAGGAGGGTGAATCCTTGTCTGAGCTGACTAGGTTTGAATGCATAGCTTCGGGGAAGCTAGATTGCCTCTCTGGTTGTATTCAAGGAGTTAAGTATTAGCATCGCCCAGACTCACCCAGGGAAAAGAGGCGGGGAGCTGGGGATGAGTAGGGAGACCCAGGGATTCTGGTGGTCTTGGAGGGGTCCCCCAAGGAAAGTTTGGAGACCCGAGGGGCTGAACCTGGAAAACTCGGCTGGTGGCAGCGAGATAAGATCCAAGCTGGGTATAAGCTTGGAAGGTTCACAGTAAGCACCCATGATTTTGTACGCTAAAGTCCAGACTGGGACAAGACGTTTACCACATGGTGAGCAGTGGTGGGAATAGAATCCAGAAGCCAATAGAATATTATTTTTCTTTCCCTGCTAGTTTCACCCACCGAAAGCTTATGCGCCAAAAGTCTTAAAGGCCACACACTCTGTCGCTTTTTACAGATCCAGACTAACATGGCTACCCGATACTTGAATCCTACCAGCATGAGCACAAAATCCAGCATTAACGAAGAGCATGTGAGTTTAAGTGTTTCTGTTTAATATGCAAGCAAGTCAAGCAGCCTGGCTTCCCTGCTGCCACCTGATTGGGCCAACTAAAGGCAAAAGACTGGGCCCTCTCTTGGCGTGGCTTGTACAGTGCTGGCACAACGAGGACCAGGCAACTGCCATAGACAGAGCAAACCATGAAAGCCAGGGAGAAGCTCCATCGCCCGCCGGCTGGCTCTGGTCTGCGGCGTGCAGCAGAGCAGCCCGGCTTCACAGCCTACGAGCTGGCCCGGAGATGAACCGGCGGAGACAGTCACCGTGAAGCCCGCCTTCTTCCCCAGCCGCCGGCTGCACCCCGGCTAGTCCCTGGCCCCGTGCCGCAGCGAGAGCAGAAGCCCGGGCGGGCCGGGACGCGGACGGGCGGCTGGCACATGGCGCCGGGAGGAGGAGCTCCGCGCCGCGCATCACGGGGCGTTAGTCGCAATACCCAAAGTAGGCGCCCGGCGCTGCCCGCTCACTGCCCGGCCCCGGCGGAGGTGAGTGCACGGCCCCGGGGCCCGATCCGGCTCCGGCGGGTGGGCCCGCTCCCCGCCGCCGCCCCTGGCCGGCCCGCCCGCCAGCGGTGGTCAATGGGGCCGGGGCGGGGGCCTGCCGGAAGTTTTTGCTGCTGCCTGGGCTGGCAGAGGCGGGCTGGGGCGCGCGGATCCATGCAGGGCTCCGGGGAGAGCGGAGCTGGTGATCCCGGCCCCGCATCCGATCACCTGACCGCATGGGGGTGGGGGAGCTATGGCCGGGCTGCGCTCTCCTCCCACCCCGCATTGGGGCGAGGGGAGTTTCTCAGCCCCGGGGTCCGCCGGAGCCCCCGCTGCAGCCCCTCCTGGCTGCTCAGAAGCCCCCAGACACAAGTGGAGGAGAGAGACCCTGCGTCCACAGTGTGACTGGATCGAGCGTGGCCAACCCCTGTCCTTTTCGATTCGTCCTGGAGTGTTAGCGCTCCGGCCCGGCCCGTGGGCGTTGTGCCCTAGGCGCTGGGATGGCCACCAGGATGGCCTGTTGTTACTGCCCCCCCGGCCTGGCTTTCTTAAAACAAGTGAAGTGCGACTGGGCGTCTGGGTCATGCACCACCCCGGGCAAGAGCCACAAGCAGCACATCTTGAGCCTGGTTTTCCCCCCTGTGACTCTAGTCGGTGTATTCAAGTAACTTGTTTCAAATCAGGGAGATGGTATTGAACTTTAATTGCTTAGTTATTTGTGCGTTAATCCAGGGGTGTTTGAGACATCATCTGGTGTCCGTGGTTTTCCCGATGGAAGTATTTGGTTTTTATTTCAGATCACAGCGGCCTCTCAAACGAAGTTGATTTAGAAAAGAGTTAGAAGTGCTTTCGGGAAGTATCTGCCCTGAATCCTCCTGCCAGAGTCTGTGGTTTTACAGTTATATATTCCTTTTTTTTTTTTTTTATTTTTTAAATTCTTCACTATTGCTGTGTGAAACGCCAAGACAAATGGGGGCAGGGGAGATTGACAGTCTACATCAGGGAAAAGAGAAACTGACTCTACATTAAGTGCTGTCAAATGGACTCAGAAAATAGACTGAAACCAGATAAAATAGCTTTTCTCCAGCCCAGCTATAGCCATCTTAGATGTGTCAACAGTCGGTTTAAAAAAACCACTAGACAGATCTGTACATTTTAAATTGACTGTGTCCCTTTAACAATAATTTACTCTTATATGATATATACTTTGATGCAGGGCCCCCAAAGTGCTTTGGAAATTTTACAGTCTTGGTGTAATAGATGAGGAAACAAGCCACAGAAGTGAGATGACTTGTCCAAGGTCATATTAGTAGCAGAGGGAGGAATAGAAATTCCATTTGAACAGAGAGATAATGGCAATAATTATATTATCACCATAGCTGCTCTGTAAAAGGAAGAAGGCTTGAAGGCCACAGGGGAGTTTAGTTTGTGTTCAGTCTCAGATTAGTTAGAAACAAAGAACAATATATCAGGGTATAAATTAAAGAATCGGTGTGGGAGTTGTGGTCTGATTCTGGAATGACCTTTGTTCCTTGTCCAGGCCAGTAGAAACTCAGGAGATTTCTGAGTGCCATGCTTGTGATCCAGGAAAAGGAAGAAGTTTGCCTACCACTTAGCTATAGAAACATTTCCTTCCAGAACACCCACTGAGTGGATTGGCACTGGCATTTGAGTAGGCTGTTTGTCCTACCTGTCAGATGGTTAACACCTTGTTGGCAGAACACTGAAAGAGAAGGAAGGGAGAAATGGGGGACCCGGTACGGTTCCTCAGGATCAGTCATTCTCAGCCAGTCAGCACAGCACAGAGCTGCAGCCCATGTGACATCCTCAGGGCCATACAGCATGGTGGTGGGTGATCCATGGGCTTGGGGAGGCTAGCCCCCACCCTGGCCCACTCTTTCCACCTGAGGCCCAGCCAACCCTTCCCCTCCAAAGCCAGAGGCCCTCCCCCTGCAGCCGCCAGCCCCCCCCTCCCCCAAACCTGCAGGTCACCTGAGGACATCCAATTGCAGAGCACCCAGTGGGTGGCACAGCCCCCCCACTCTCAGCTCCAGAGTGCCAGACGGGCAGGTGGCACACATCCCCGCCCCACCCAGCCCCGGAGTGATGGGTGGGCAGCACGCGGCCCTCCCTTCATGCCCCCCCACCCAGCACTGGGTGATGTGGCCCCAATGCCAGCCCCGCCGCCCCCCAGCGCTGGGCAGCCCTAGCCACCCCAAGTCCCAGCTGCCCTAGCCCCAGCAGGCTTCCCTTCCTAGAATAGGAGCAGCCTGCCTGGGCTGGGGCCAACTAGCAGCAGGAGGGGACCTTAGGGCAGGATGTGGCTGGGGCCATGCTGGGCTGTTTGGGGAGGCACAGCATTCCCCAGCCTATTATATGCATCACCCATGCATGGGCTGCAGGTACAACAGCCCAGGGAAGGCAAAGCCTTCCTGGCGCAGCCACTCCTGTGGGATACCTGGGCTGCAGTGGCCCTGCCCGCTCCCAAGGCCCCCAGCCTCCACCCACTGCCTGCCTACCTGCACTCCACCTCCCCACCCCAGCTCCCTGCTGCTTGCTGCATCACTTCTCCTCGGGCAGGGGAGTGAGAAGGGGCGCTGCAAGTAAGCGGCAGAAGCGGGGGTCTGGCAGGGGAGTGAGGCAGTTCCGCTGGACATGGGGCCACTGGCTCAGATGAGGGGAGCATCTTGTCTTGGTGCTCAGGAAGGGGGCAGGGGGGAGCTGCTCGGCTTGGCGCTCAGGCAGGGAGAGCGGCACAGCCTGGCACTGGGTCTGGTGCTGGGGCTGGAGGGGCTGGCCCGGGGTGGCTGGGGTGGGCGAGCCAGGGCTCCTCTGGTCACCAGGGGCCTCTGGGCTCCTTCTGTTGTGGGGGGAGGGTCGGGGCTCTGACGTGCAGGAGCGTGGAGCCTTAGGCAGAAGGGGTGGGGCCTGTGAACTAGCCTCACCAAAGCGGGGGTTCACCCACCACCCATGCCATACAGGTAGTATTGGATGCGACCCACAATGGTAAATAGGCTGAGAACCACTGCTCAGGATCCTCAAGGACAGCAACCTTTGTTTGGAGGTTAGATGTGTTGAAAGAAAAATATTCCAAGAAAAGGAAGGGAGGGAGAGGGCACCATATATAATACAGGCCTTGATCCTGCAGTTGGCTCCATGCAGGCAGGCCCACATGGACTTAAGTGGGACTCTGCACAGGCCAAACTAGTTGCAGGATCAGGTCCATAGGCTTTAAGACTTTTTCCTATTTACATCTGTGTATGTATACATAAATGTATTGTTAACACGGGGCTGTCCTTGTATAGCAACAACAGAACACTAACTTGGGTGGAGGCAGGAATCACAGAACCGACTGTGATTCAGAAAGCCAAACATGCAGGACAAGTGTGCACTTCAGATTACTTCAATGGGACCATCCAGAGAACTGACCACTCCGTGTAGACCTGAGAACATAGATAAGAGTTTACAGGTGTGGTGAGTTGTTAGTTAAAGAGCAGGAAGTTCATGAAAGCATGTCTTATTTATATTGCAGTAGTAGCACCTAGAGGCCTGCTCCTGCAAGCTGGGTGTGGCACAAGCATATCACAATGCACCAATGGGCATTTAAATCAGTATCTCCCAAATGAGATTTGTGCATTGCAAAGTGCCATCCTGTGGAGAGAAATAAAACCTAAACATGCTGGGAGGAGGAAGAAAGTAGCTTATAGTATCAAAATTCCTGTCGATTTAGGATTTTTAAAATGAGATTTAAATACCACCCCAGGCCTTAGTTTCCTCATCTCTTTTAACAAACTACAGTTGACATAAAAACCAGGTACAGTAAAGCCAGATCTGATATTAAATATACATATTTGATTTGCTGTGTAATTGTAAAGGAAAAAGTTGCAAGTGATGACTTAACGATACTTATGCAAGAAATCACAGGAAAATGTGCCATTTGAAAAGCTTTAAAAAAAAAAAAACAGCATACACACACACCTCATAAGGAACTGGGCTTTGCAACATTACATAAAAAAAACCATAGAAACACCCTCAGATTCTAGTAAAAGGAGTGAAAATTTTCTTCTCTCAAACCCATTTGGCCAAGGTTACTAATGAAACCAACTTGCAGGAGAAATGGAAAAGATGCTGATTGCTATGGTGATGAAATATGACCTTCCCAGAATAAATAAGCACCAGCTTTTTTAGGAATCAGTTTATCTTCCTTGATCATGACACTCGCCAAGCCAAACTTGTAATGGAGGTAGATGCTAATTGATTTTCAAACTGAAACGCTACTGTTCTTCGTGGTGTGGTTTCTCCTCCCTCCTTACACTGACTAGGGCTCTTCTCTTGCTGGATGGGCATTAGCAGTGTAGCCTAGTGTAGACAAGGGAAACATTTTCAAAAGCACCAAGTCATCTGGAAGCTTCTGAACATTTTAACCAAGGTCTTAGGAAATAATACAGAAAGCACAATTCACCTTTAGTTCCCCAGCTTCTCCTAACAGATTTTCAAAATCTCTACCTGAAGCCTTGATCATGCAAACATTTTATACATGGTCACATTTATCCACGTGAGCATTTCCACTGAAGTCACTGCAAGTACTTGCATATGTAAAATTATTCACATGTACTGGGGCACAAGGCATTTCTAGTGTGTCCATCACCGAAGTATCTGGGCACCAATTATTTATAATAAAAAGTACCATCACATATCAGTAAGCATCACTTATTATTTAGAATGAATTAACTTATTTCAGGACATTTCTCTCCCAGAGGGAGCACTCCAATAGACTTAACTATAAAATATGTACTAAAGACTCAAAAAAATAATACCAGATGGATAGAACCTAAAAGCAGTAAAGCAGCAATTAATGTATCTTGCTAAGGGCCCTCTAAAATACAAAATACAGTTTAAAAGAGGTCTATGACCCTCCTTTTGCCTCACCAAAAATGGGATCACGGAGCCTACAAAAATATGGTCTATGTTCTGTCAGTCTCTGCAAACCGTAGGCTCCAGCAGTGCCCTGCCCTCTGATCTAAGGACAAGATGGTATAGAGTGAGCTATATGATCAGTAATGTGTTTGGACTCACTCCAGCTAGGGCTTTAAAGTTAAAACTCCAAAGATCTCTCTGTCTTGGTAATTGGTTTGCCCGCTCCCTGCTGTAGCAGAGAGGGTGATGGAAGCAGGAGTCTTGTAGGTCAGTCGGCTGATTAAAGAGATGAGAGTAGAGTGGTAGGCAAGTGCTGTGTTGTAGAGCAGTGTTTCTCAAGCTGTCTGAGGTCGAGAACCAAAATTTTTTTTTTCCGATGTACCAGGGACCGATGCCATATTATTATCCTATTCAGCGCTCTTATGAGGAAACTCACCACGGACCAGCAGCCGATGGCTTGTGGACCAGCAGTGGTCCATGGACCACCACTTTGAGAAGCACTGTTGCAGAGGACAAGGAGCTGGATTATACACTGAAAAAACCATTGCCAATTTAATGACGGGGCAGTGATCTAGCCAGTAGTTCCACACATCGGTAGTCAGATAGGTAGCACAGTGGCTCTAGAGCTCTTTTATCTCAGGTTCATCCCTGCCCCAAAGAACATACAACCATAGTATTATTTGCTGCTTTTAAACCAAGTTTTCTTCCTTCCCAGACACGCCTCCCAACCCCCAACTCAGCAAAGTTAGACTGAATTCTAACTGTGTCTTCCAACAGATCTGCCTTTGAACTGTTCACTCCTTTGGCCTTCATTTGCACCGTCCAATCCTCTCTTTGCGAGCAAAAAGGAAACTCTGGCTGCTTCTGATATCCCTTATCTCTCTTCCCTAGGTTCATGCTGTTCAACCCTCCTACCACACACGCCCTTTTTCCTTGTGGGATGTCTTTCTCGCTACACTTTCCCCTCCCTCGCCCTTGACTGTAACTTTGGAAAAGCTTTAAGTTGGCTGTTTGGACAATACAAAGACGGCCACTAAAAAGCAGGCTAGAGGAGCTCTAATAAGCTTGTACGTATGGATGTGCTGCTGTCACAGAGGATCCTTTGCTTAATGGCCAGAGCTTTACATTTGAAACACCTGGACTCCCTTGAACCACAGTCCCCATCCCAGCCAGGCTGACTCAGTCTTCCCCCTTCTGGGCTCGGTAATTAGAGTGCGGTGCTGAAGTGTTTAGGATGAGACCTTACCATCAAGGCCCTGTGTCTTTTGTGTAGGCATTTAACAGCCTCAGTCCATAGCACTTCTCATAACAACAGGAGGTTGCCGTATAAGATCCTTGGCCAAAATGTCCCCTCCCTGTGCCACAGTATTGCTTGGCTCTAGCTGGTAACTGCTCTCCGCCTCAGAGTTGGCTACATATCAGTAAGGGGCTTTGGCATCTCCTGGCTCAAAAGGCAATATATAGACTCAAGATCTACCATTAGTCAGCTAGATGGATGCCACCAGTAGAAAGTTAGGGAGTACCTGTTTTTCTGGGTTGTTTTTTCCCCTGATTTAGGTTCCATCTGAATGGCAAGTGAAGCTGTGTACTCCATCCATTAAAAGGCAAACTGTGAGGAAAATGCGCAGACTAAAGCGCTGTCTGTTTGCCGCTGATGGTATTTACTGGGCATGGTGCTGCTTCTGTCTGGTGGGGTTTGGCATGTTTACAGCCTTCAAAAAGTGTACAAAGAGTAGCAAGACTTCCTTTTTGCATATGCCTGGTGACTTGGGCTCTGCTGTTTGTACCTGTTTCTCACGGCTGAAAAGAATCAAAGTCCAGAGCCTAAAATGGAAAACTGTTGTAATGAAATTGCTGGGTCGTAACCACCACCTTGAATGTGCTGCGTTGAAATCTAGCCAGGAGAGGGCGCTATATTGCACAGTCCAACTGCTAGCAGTTGACAGCTCCATCAACACTAGAGAGCAGGTAAAAGTAGTAGCTTTCTGAGGGGGAGTGGACTCTGCAGAGAATCAGGGGCTCTGTGAGAGCAGGAGCCACAGGCCAGAACCGGAAGGAACTGGCTGCAGAAGGAAGGCTGGCCAGTGGGCAGCCTGAGAGCTGGGACTAAAAAGTTAAGAGCCAGTCAAAGCATCAGCCTGCTGCTGGCAGAAGCCCACCAGGAGAAGGAGGATATAGGACAGCATTGTGCAAGCAGGAGTGGGGTAAATGCACATGTGGATACCAGGAGACCATGGGCAAAGCCAGAGGTCAATTCTAGTGGGCTCTGTAGGCCAGGGCTTGACCCTGTCTAGGCAATGGATGGGCTGGAGGGAGTATCCTTAGCATTAGGCCTGGGGAATCCCATGGGGCAGTTATTTCACAATGGACATCCCCTAGAGTCTGGGTTAATCTTTCGTTATGACTGTTGACGTTGTTGTGCCTAGAGTATTTGCACCTTTTAGGTACAGGCAGTCCTGGTGCTGTTACTTACTCAAAATGCATTGAGTGTGTTAATGGGGAGCACCAAAGACTAGAGTCTGGTGCTTGGACGCACGTGCTATAGGAACTCCAGTCTTGCAGTACACAGAGCATGCTACCAGACATGCAGAAAGCACTGCTATATCACAGCCATTGCGGCAACGCCCCACAGTGGCAACAGCTACAGTCATAATTTATTTATGGGTAGCACTGCCTTGCCAAACTCACCAATGGCAGGGCATTTTTGACAGGTGACTAAAATATTAGAGCTTGGGGTTTTTTAATCATTGTTGGAATGGGTGAACAAGGAGGTTGTGTGTCTGGGCTGGTAAATGTCCATAGCAGTATGGAAAGGCACATATGGCACTAAAAGCATGCAGGGACACATACGAAGATAAGATCCTTGCACAGATGTGCATATATAGAGAAAGACACAGGGAATGGATGGAGTACACAAACAGACAGAGTGAGTGGTAATATAAGGGGTTTGTTTAAGATAATGTAATCCGAGTAACCTCTCTCCTTCATCCTTCTGTTGTTATATTTTCAATCCTATCCTCCACTTTCCGTTGCTTCAGTCCAGTTAGATTCCCCTGAATGGTTCCCTGTGTCAGTAATCCTCTCCCCATGTCCTTATAGATGTAGTGTTTAAGTGTCATGTAGTTGTATCATGCACTTAAGCAGGAGTGGGAGAGGGATAGAGATAAAGAAACAGGCAATCCTGTAGTCATAAGTGTACATAGATAGGATCCCAGCTCCTGAGTGACAGCCAGGCGGTTGGCAGTCTGGTATAAGTGTCCCAGTGAAGGTTCTGATGTAATTGAGCAAGGGGAAGAGGTGGGGTAGACCCTGGGTTGCAATTAAGCAAAGAGGATATATTCCTGAACACATTTTGCATAACGGAACAGCTCCAGATTCTCTCAGCTACCATTCTTCTGCCAGTCTGACCATGGAGACCTCTCTGGGTGGGTGGCTTACTCAGCAGGTGTTTTCACTGTAGACTGGTGTCTCACATCCTCCACAAGCTCGGGAAAGGGAATAATAAAGTGATTCTCTCAAGGGTACGTCTACACTGCACGATTATTTCGAATTAGCTTAAACCAATATTACAAAACAGATCTAATAAAATCGGTTTAGCGCGTCCACAGTGGGATCACGAAATCGATTGTTTGCGTCCATGGTCCAAAGCTACCATCGATTTCAGGAGCGGTGCACTGTGGGTAGCTGCTTCCTCAGCTATCCCATAGTTCCACTTCCGAGTTGAAGACAGTTGCCTGATGAGGCAGAAAACATTGCCCCGGGTGCTCTGGGTACGCCTTCACCCTCCCCTTTGTGAAGGCAGCAGACAATCCTTGGCGCCTTTTTCCCGGAGTGCATTGAGCAAACGCATAGCAAGCAACTTCATGGCCCTGAGATCCACCAAACGGTATCTGACCGTTGTCAACACCTCGCGTACTCTCTGCCAGCGCATTAGTCACAGAGGGTGGACATTTAACAGCTATCAAGGAATTAATTTATTTTACTTCTCTTTCACGTCTGGGGCGGGGTTGTGGGGAAGGACTGACGAGCTTTTCGTGAACCACGCAAGACCACCGTGTATTAAGCTCAGACTTGAGGGCGCTCAGCAAGACATGCAAATAGTTTTAGAGACTGCTGTGGAGACTGTAGCTGTAGTCCTCATTACCCCCTCCCCTCATGAGCATCGTTTGAGTCTCTGCTTCCCGTTACGGTTGTCACGCACGCTGTGTATCCTGGAGTTATTTTTTCACGCATGTGGCTTTCCTGTCTTTAACGGAGCTCTGATAAAACGATTTGGCTCACCATACAGCGATAATCTAGTAATCTCCCTTTAGTTCAATGAGGACTACTTTTTGATTTTGAACTGCATCGCCCCCGTGCTGGATCAGAGCTGGACACGTGAAAGCAGGAAATGTCATTCTAAAGGGTTCGGGTTTTCCTGTTTACTTGCACTCGCATCGAGTCGGATTGTCGGACCAGAGCGTCAGTGTCAGCTGTGGGGATAGCCTCTAGGAGGCAATAATGCGATTTCCGTCCACACGAACCCTAATCCGAGTTATCACTTTCGAATTTAGCGCTACTCCTCTCGTCTGGGAGGAGTTCCGAAATCGATTTAAGGAGCCGTTTAACTCGATATTAATGACGACATCGTGTGAACGGGTACAGAGTTAAATCGGTATATCGGCCATTAAACCGATTTAAAGTCGCAGTGTAGACCTGGCCTCAGAGCCCCAAGATGGCTCAGGAAATACTGGTTTGCTGTCCCAAACCAGCCAGCATTAAATTGATTCTTGTGTCTGACTATAAGGAACAGCTGCTCCTCCCAAACGAAGGGATCCGGCCCTGCCCTTTTGAAGCATCATAAAGGAACCTGAAAACAGGGCCAAACCTGTATAAGAGACAGTGTCAGGTGAAACATAAGCAAAAGAGGAGGAAACTACCCTTCCCCTGCCAGGGTCCTCGTATCAGTTAGACAAGCAGGGTAATTCAACGTAACTACAGTCTCTTAGAACTTGGTTCTGACCCTCCTTCATGGGTCTTCCCCGTAGATGTTCCAAATCAAAGAAAAGGTGGAAGTCACATGCCCATAGGTTTCAAAGGAGAACCAGCACTTCAACCTGCCTCCTCCACTGGGGAGAAGACCAGGCTTATTCCTCCCCTTCCTGCGGCTTATTTCCCAGGATGCCATCTCCCAGCCCGGAACTACTTTCCCCAGCAAGCCTGCTCCCTGGGATCCCAGAGAGGGGCCAGCTGGGAACTGCCCTGGGCCAGCCTTGTCCTCACCAGTGAGAGCAGATGGGGTGGGAGATCCTGCTCATGGAACAATGGTCTCTCTCCTAAAAGCAGAGGCAGCAGCACAGTTTTCTTCCCTGAACCCCCAAACTCCCTCCCCCAAAACCACTGCCTTTCTTTCCCTGGTGCCTACCCCCTGGGTAAGTTTAAGAGACAAAACCTGGCATGTGGGGTAGTGCTGGTCTAGGAGCATTTCCAACAAGTCTCAAAGGGCTGGCATACTCGGTTATGGCAACTTCCAGCCTTAAGAGACCACCAAGAAATAGCCACACCATCAAGAACGCACTGAGTGCAGTTTTTCTGTGTCTTTACTAGACACACCCCACCCCCGTTAAGCAACCCAGGTTTGATCTTGACTTGAGGGATCGCTGAAGACAAGTTTTGCTGTCTCTGAGCTCTCCACAGATGATAATGACAGGACTAGGGCTTGCATGTAACTTGACTGCAAACACAGTCTGCATGCATGAAAGTGGAAAAGATTTGCCCTCTGTTGTCTCAGGAAAGAGTGCATCCTTGCATCACACCCATTATCTACAGACTGCAGGGTATTTTTAGATCCCTCTGAGAGGCTTCTTCCATTCAGGTAGTCAGCCTGGTACCCCATGCCTCCATTTAGCTGCTATTTCTGCTTTTTGCAGAGGAAAAGCTCAGAAAGGGGTGAGTCACCATTAGATAGTTATTAATGTGATAGGAGCAGCAAAGAAACCAAGACCACAGAAGAAAATGATAGCAGCCACAGGGACTTAAGTATAGTATTCAAGGCTCTTGCAAAATATCCATCTGAGCCTCTTAAGAACTGTGAGATGAGAATAGTCATGAAAATAGCCTTCTTATTAGCCATTACATCAGCCAGATGAGTTAGAGTATTACAGGCATTAACATTAGATCCACCATTCTTCAGTTTGGAGACTCTACTGAGCCTCAATCATCGTTTACCTCCTTACCAAAACTCATTCTGCTGCATTAACCAGAAGATTAAACTCCGGACACTTGTGCCCCAAATCCTCAGATTCCAACTTTATGAAACTTTTATTACAAAAGAGATCCTGGGGAGGCATTTTGTTATTATATCAGTACGCCGGCTGCCCGCGGCAAATCCAGCAGACGGTCGCTTTCATTACAGTGGAGCAGCAAAGAAAACTGTGTAAACATCTCCTTTGTCATAAAGGAATAAAAGTGAGACCTTTGCCTTTCCCATGTCTGTGCAGGCTATCAGGGGAATCAGTTTCCTGAGCAGAATTTGGCAGAGCAGAGATTCAGGATGTGTGGTACAGCCTGTTAGTAACCTTGCTTAAAAAAAAAAAAGCCCTCTAAAATCATAGACAGGAGTTTATTTGTCTTCCATTATTCCAGTTTTGCTTAGTCACCCACCTTTATTACAGGCAGGGCTAGTAGGGCTGCTTACTCAAGTTGCCTGTCAATTCCCATTATGAGACCCTGTTTTCAGTTGCTTAAAAAACTTTGCCAAACTTGAACTCTTTGGGCTGAAATTTCCTATGCCAGGTGTCTACTTAGGGGTGAATAACTCTGGAAAAATTTAGCCGAAACAGTTCAGCCACTTCCAAGAACAAAGCTAGGGAAAAATGTATTTTGCCCCTGTTAAAAAAATCTGGCAACCTTTCTTTGAGATGCTGGACTGAATGAGGCAGGGGTCCTGTGGGAAAAAAATGGTATGTGATCTTATAATCAAAGATTGTATCATAATGCACATGCACAAAGGGTGCAATGAAAGTTGCACGGGCTATTCTGATATTTCCTAACTTCACCTCCCTGCCTTGCACTGTTTGGCAACTGATGTTTTGTGGTGAGGGGGAAAAGGGCTAAATTACTTCTTCCCATTACAAGTGTTGCTTTCCCCCTCTTGGTTGCTTCTTCATGTTTTGAGCTTCTTGCATACCAGTCATGTTATTGCCCTGCTACCTGAATGGAAGTGAAAGGACTCCTGGAATGTACAGCAGAGTTCAGGATCAAGCAGCTTTGTATAAAAGGCCCTTTTCTTAGCTAAATCTATTCCAGTTTCAACAGGTACATGGCACCTGCTGTGTTTGCCTGAGGAAGCCTCTTTAGGTATGGGAAAGAAATGACATGACTTCTTTTCACTTGTAACAAAAGCGCTGTAGGTAAGGAGTGAATATTTTCGTCTGGTAATGAAAACAGTGAAAGCTAATTTCATGAGTGTAAATGTTAAGATCCAAATGCTTCTTTCCAGATCTGACTTTTTTATAGTAAATACCCGGGAAGCTAACACTGGAAGTTGATGTTTTGCAATGTGAATTAGTAGGGGCAAAAAAGGTCCTAATTCTGCAATCAAGTCCATGAGGGTCCAGGGGTCTGTCCACAACTATCTGATCACAGGATCAGGGCATTAGATTGGAAGAGATCATGTCTTCCTTTGTGTTTGTTCAGCACGTAGCACTTGGGCTAGCCCCGAATGTGGGGGGAGAGGGGGCTCAAGCTGGCCCCGTGTGGTGTCCCATTTTCCCTCTGGGAAAATATGGTCACCCTAATAATGGACCTATGATCCTGACCAGGGCTTCTAGGAATTGATATAGTGCAAATGATCTGATAGCTGAGAGGGACCATCTTGGTGCACTTCTATAGAGATTGCTTTTTACTTTTGTTGTTCTACTTCAAGCAATGTGCTTATTAGCAGATCTGCATAATGAAGCATTTTATCTAAAATGATCCCTAGAAATAGAGTCTGACTCAGCATGAATGAGGATTTGTAGCTATGTGTATTTGATTCAGTCCATGGGTAAGGGGCACCTGTGGTTGGGGCTCTGTGTACTTTTAAATGTCCAGTTGAAAATGCCCTCCCCTTATCTCCTTCAGTAAAATGGGTGGAAGAGACAAATACAGGCATTTTAGCCAAGACATTACAGGTAACCCTTGAAACAAAAGGCTGAATTGAAGATAATTATGTAAAAGCAATAGTAAGAGACAGGACTTCGAAAAGTAAAGTTGATTTTCTTAGGCCATATTGTATCATTGTGTTGAAACAGCACTTACAGAGATCAGTGCAACATTCTTTGGTGACACAATTTGGCTCATTGTCATGTAGAATGACACTGAACTTACTATTAAAGCGACATGTTTTAAAACTAAGATCTTTCACTTTATTTTTACAAGCACCTGCACCAAGACAAGCTTGTGTTGATTTCCCCTCGCCCTCCCCCCACAAAAAAAAACACTGCAGGGGATTGTAATCTAAACATTGCATCACACTGCCAGTGCATAGGAACTTCAGTTATCCTAATTAAAATCTACAGACAAAAATGAAACTGACTAGCCTATTTTCGTTATCCAAGATGGGTGGAAAAAGGCTGGTCTTTTGGTTAACAAACTCAGTTTGGAATTGAGACCTGGATTCCTTTCCTGACTCTACCACAGATTCCTTGCATGACCTTAGTCAAGTCATTTTATCTCTGTGCTTTCGCCTATCAAGTGGGGATAACATTACTTAGTTTCTCTCACTCTTTGCTGTCTGATTCATTTGGACTGTAAGGTCTTTGCATCAGGGAGTGTCACCTCCTATGTGTTTGTGAAATGCCTAGCCCAGTGGGGCCACCAGTCTCTGTTATCACGGGCACAAATAAAAACTGAAATGCAATAAGAACACAGCAGAAAGGGACAGACAGATCAGATTTTCCAAAGTTATTCATACTAAACATTCTAAAGAGCTATGAATAGCCTAGCTAGAGGAGGAGTTGAGTTGGCTTTTGGTAACAAAAGAGTGGGAACAGCTTCACAGTTTAGGTTGCCACAACAAGCCTGATTTTTAATCCCTCCCCCGCCCTTGTAACTTCCTCAATAAGAAACTGATCTTCCTGAAATTTCACACGTCATATCTCACCCCAAGGTAGCATTGTTTTCTGGCAAGTGTGGTGACAATTGACAAAGGAGTTTTAAAGTTAGTGTTCTCGACATGTATCTGTTTCCCTTTTCAAGCAGATCTTGGCTTTCTCTGGCTCTGGATATCTGCATGGTGAGGCTAGCCTAGAAACCGCCTGTTTGTTTTGTCTGTGCTGACCTTGGGTTCCCATTTGGAGGACAGAGTTAGTGGAGTGGTTTAAAAAAGGTGCAAGCTGTTCATGCCTGTATAAAAAACAGCATTGACGCTGTCAGTATAATAAAGGTTTGTGAAACAGCAACGGACTTGCTGCTGACTTGCAGGCCAAGATGAGGGGCATGGATTGCTCGGGGTGGTGGTGGAGAAGAGTAAGTGATACTGGGTATTTACCTAGCGTAGGATTCCGGGAGTGGTGTATGGAGAGGGGGACGGGGCATAGAACAGGGGGGCTGTGGGCAGGCAGGATGCTAGAGGAAGTGGGGGCAGGATGCTGGTAGGACACGGAGGAGTATGCAGGGGATCCCAAGGGCCAAGCGGAGTATGGAGAGAGGGGAGAGAGCATGGGGTAGATTGGACACAGGTGCAGTGGACCAGAAGAGGAATGAAGGGGGGTGCAGGAGAATAAAGCAGTGATGGCTAGTGATGTATAGGGGAGAAAGGGGAGTCATTGAGCAGAGGTGGATTGTACAGGGGTTGATGGGGCAATAGAAGAGAGGGCATGGAAGGAGGTGCAGGATACTGGGAAGCCCAGGAGAACATGCAGAAGGGATGACGGAAGGAGAGCATGGGTGGAGGTATACAGGGGAATGAAGGGTGTGTGTTCAGGGGAGAGATGAAAGTTATAATAATCCCAATTGCTATTCAAGGAATCTGTTCCCAGCCATGTAGTTTGTCTGAGATTTAGAACCTCTCAGAGAAATCTGCTTACCAGGAGATCTAAGAGAGATTTCCTCCCGTCCCGCCAGTATTTAAACATAAACTATTGTTAGATGTGCTATTAAGGTAGGGTGGGATCCATGAAGGGACTTAGATGTTGCAGTGCTGAGTGTCATGGCACCTAAACTTGTAGATACGTACAAAATAGAGGGAACAACACTGCAATCCACAAAGCTGAGCTAGGCACCTAGGCTCCTAGACAATGGATGGGGGGAGAGAAGTGCCTTAGAATGTGATCCACAAAAACCTGTGCATTTGGTGCAGAGCTGCCTAAACTCGCCAATGGAAGATGCTGACCATTCCAGGTCAGTGCTCTAGCTAGTGGGCTATGAGTTTAAGGTGGGTTCCTCCTCCCTATGTTGAATGGGACCTGACAGGGCCCTGCACCTGACTTAGGTGGCCGAGCATCTGTCTTATCATAGCTCATGAATTGCTCTAGGGTAGTGGGCTCCAGCCTTTTAAAGCACAAGATCACTTTTTGAATTTAAGTGCAACCCAGAGCTATCCCATCCCTTCCCCCAAGGCCCCATCCTGCTCACTCCATCCCACGCCACCCCCACGTCGCTCACTCTCCCCCACCCTCACTCTCTTTCACTGGGCTGGGGTTGAGGGCTGGGGTGCAGGAGGGAGTTTGAGGGGCTGGCTCTGAGAGGGGGCTCTGGGCTGGGTTGCAGGAGGAAGTTTGGGATGCAGGAGAGGGTATGGGGTACTGGCTTTGGGAGTGGGCTCAGGGCTGCGGCAGGGGGTTGGGGTGCAGGAGAGGGTCAGGGATGCGGGCTCCTACTCAGTCAGCGGGGCTAAGGCAGGTTCCCTGCCTGCCCCAGCCCAGCGTGGCTCCCAGAAGTGGCCAGCAGCACATCCCTGCAGTCCCTGGAGGGGAGGGGCACATGGCTCCGCACACTGCCCCTCCTTGCAGGTACTGCCCCCACAGCTTCCACTGACCGCAGTTCCCCGTTCCCAGCCAATAGGAATTGCAGGGGCGGTACTTGCAGGCAGGAGCAGGGCACGGAGACTCCCTGCCCCCTCCCTCTGTAGGGGCCGCAGGAATATGCTGCTGGCTGCTTCTGGGAGCAACATGAGGCCAGGGCAGACAGGGAGCCTGCCTTAGCCCTGCTGCGCTGCTGGAGTTTTGGCAGACGGAGACTGTGATTGACTGGCAGAGGCTCCATGATTGACAAGTCGATCGCGATCTACCGGTTGGTGACCACTGCTCTCGGGCTTAGGCAGGAGATAGGTGTCTGGATGCCTAGCTGGAGGCAGCAATGTGCATGCCCACAGGCAGAAATCTAGACACCTAGGGAATGTTTACTCTGGAAAAACTTAGGCGCCAAGTGAGTTTAGGCACCTAAAGGGATCAGTGAAAGTTTTGTGGATCACAGTGGAGCCAAAACTGGGAGCTGGGCACCTAAATCTGAGGCTAAGGTGCCTAAGCATCAGGTTTAGGTGCCTAAATCCTTTCATGGATCCCAACCATAGCACCTAGCAGCCCCAATTGTGGACATGGCAAGGACCTCATTGTGTAAGGTGCTGTACAAACACAGAACAAAAAGATGATCCTGGCCCCAAACAGCTCACAATATAAGACTGAAATAGCGGGGCCCAACCCCACACTTAATTTTAGAAAATATCTTTGTTTTTAAAATATTCTGCTCGGTCTTATTTTCAAATGCTGTTTAATTCTGTGATGCTTTTATTTTTCTCTTCCTTTTGAACCCAAGTAGCAGGAGACAGAGATGCTGTTTATCCCAGAACATTGCAAATGTCCCTGTTTGTTTTGAACGGCAGTTGCAAGACAGAAATGTCACACTACAAAAAGATTATCTTCCAGCACAGTTCACAATCCCTTTGGGAGCTCTCGGAATGCTTTTGAGGTGGCTTTAGACCTATGATGAAATGAGTCCCTAGGTAACAACCATTCTGTCACCCTGAATGTTAATTTCCATTCATTTGCTTAAGAGCCAGAGAAGTGTGTCTTTGTTGTAGAGTAACATTTTGTACATACATTTTATTAGGAAAAGGGGATGGTTTGGGGACTAAGGCAGCAGACTTGGCACTGACTTGGGTTCTACTTGTGGCACTGCTGTCATACTGGGTAGCCTTGGGCAAGTCATTTAGCCTCTTGGGGCTCAGCCTCCCCATTGGTGATAAAACCCAGTGAATGCCGGGAGGCGACAATTATTAGCGTTTGTAAAGCTTAGCGGGTTGCTTGGACGGAAGGTGCTGTAGATGTGCCAAATAATGAGACCTAGGTGGTGTAAAGGCCTTCCTATGTGGGGATTTTGTGTGTGTGTGTGTGTGTGTGTGTGAGAGAGAGAGAGAGTGAGTGAGTGAGGGGGGTACATTTGTATTGCTTATGCAAGGTCTGGAGCTAAAAACACTTGACTGAAATTGGAACAGGCAAGTGCCGCGTAAGCTGCATCACACGCCTCTGCCCGGGCACTTTCATTGTGACCCAAGATGCCCCATCTAGAGTCCAGTTCTAAATCTGAATAACCAGGCTGAGTTGTTTGATGCTCTTTCAAAGTCTCCAAATATGGATTGGGAGGATACCACCAGTCTGGTGTCCACTTATATACAACAAGTCTGCTGTCTGTCTTATGTAGATTATAACATCGCATTCTCAGCTGCCTGTAAGGGAAATGCTGAGTCCCTGCCCTCTGTGGGGTAGGGGGCCCTCCCAGAGCACAGCCCCTCCAGGCACAGCCTTACAGGCACTCACCCTCAGTCCCCTCCTTGCACTGCAATTACATGATCACAGCCCACTATGTAAAGTCAAGCTCCCCTTGCTGGGATTCAGTTTATTCTGCCTTTAGGAACTGCAGCCTGCTTGTCCAGCTTCGCCCTCAATCCTGGCTCCTCCTCCAGATATCTGTGAGCCAGGGAGCTCTGCCAGTCCTTCTGACTCTCTTTGTTTTCTCCTCCTGTCCAGATTCCCAGGCTCACACCCCCAGCTTCCCTCTGGCTAAAGAATCTCACAGCCCTCGAGCCCAGGCTGCATAGCCAGGCACACTCCAAACCACCTGCCCTTTCTCTCCCTTAGTCATGGGAGGCAAGTTTGTAGAAATTTTGGTGGTGCCCAGAACCCGCCGCCTCAAACTCCGCCTCCACCTGCCTAAGGCTCTGGGTGGAGTTTCAGGGGGGAGGTCTGGGGTGTAGGTCCTGGGCTGGGGATTAGGGTGCAGGAGGGGTGCAGGCTTTGGAAAGGAGTTTGGGTGCTGGGTGCAGGCTCTGGGCTGGGGCAGGGGGTGGGTGTGCAGGAGGGGGTGAGGGCTGCAGGCTTTGGGACGGAGTTTGGGTGCAGGCTCTGGGATGGTGGTGGGGGTGGTGTAGGAAGGGGTGAGGGTTGCAGGTTCTGGGAGGGAGTTTGGGTGCTGGGTGCAGGCTCTGGGCTGGGGCGGGGGTGGGTGTGCAGGAAGGGGTGTAGGGGTGCAGGCTTTGGTGAGATTTGGTGGCAGACGCGCTGGGTATAGAAGTAGAGTGTGCACGCTGGGCAGAGATCAGGCTGCAGGGGAATGAGGCTTGGGTTGCGATGAGAGGGTTTCATGATGCGGGGGGTCAGAGGGGGCAGAGGCTCAGGTGCAGAGGAAGAGGTTCGGGCTGAGGATGAGGGTTCGCGCAGGGATAGGCTGGCTGGGATGAGGGTTCATGATGCGAGAGCTAGGGCTCTGGCTGGGAATGAGGAATTAGGGTCGGGAAGAGGATCTGGCTGGGAGGATTAGAGTGCAGGGGTCGGAGAGTCGGCTGGGGATAGAGTTAGTGGAGGTAGGGGGATTAGGGGTCAGGGATGAGGGCTCTGGCTGGCATGAATTAGGTGCAGGGATGACGTCTGGCTGGGCAGAGATTAGGGTGCAGGGGGAGGGCTCTGCTGGGAATGAGGATTGGGTGAGGGGATGAGGGCGCGGCTGGGATAGAGATTGGTGCAGGGGATGAGGCTCTGCTGAGGATGCGAGATCGGTGCAGGGGGATAGGCTCTGGCTGGGATTGAGGATATCGGTGCAGGGGATGAGCTCTGGCGTGGGGTAAAGGATGAGGGTCAGGGGTGATAGGCTCTGGCTGGATAGATTAGGCAGGGGGATGAGGGCTTGGCTGGATGAGGATGGTGAGAGGATGAGGCGGGATGAGAATCAGGGTGAAAAGGTGATGGGCTTGCTGAGGGAATGAGGGTGTGGGCGTTGGAGAGGCTCTAGTATGCAGAAGAGCAGTATAAGGGCATGCTGTGCCATTAGCGTGCAGCGCTAGACCCTGGCAGAGAGCAGTTTGCGGACCCTTCTCTGCAGCAGAGCAGCAGGGCGGCGGAGGGACGACAGGGAGGGTGGACGGCGGAGCGGGACCCGCTCCAGGCAGGGATGCGGCGGGGCGGGGCAGTGTGTGGAGACCCGCGGGGGCCGGGGCCGGGACCCGATCCAGGCAGGGCCAGGGGAGAGACCCAGCTCCAAATATTGCTGGAGCGGGGCACCCGGCCCTGAATAGTCCTGGAGCCCGGGCACCTCGAGCCCATATAACCTGCCGCCTGTGCCCTCAGTCAGCGAACAGCTGGGTTTTTATCCTGTGCAGGAAGTAGCTCACTGATTACACCTGGCCCTCCAGTCACCAGCTTGTCTACTACTCCCTTAAACACTAGGTTCTTAAAGAGGCCATGCCCTGGACCAGGTCTGGCTGGCCCCAAACCTCCTTGCTCCGGCAATGGTCCAGACCACCCTGTTATGGTGTGGTAGGCCCACACACAACACAGGGGTCAAGGCTGCTGTGGTTTTATAGCCCGGAGAGTAGGTTTGGGGCAAGGGTAGAGGCAGGCAGAGGACAGCATTGGGGAGTGGTCATGGATCTTTGACTGCACATGTCTAGAGGCTGTCACAATGGAGTCATATTGCTACTTTGCTCCTTTAACTCATACCTACTTGGTCTGGCTCTCTATCCTCCACTAGCAATGGCTGGTCCACGTATAGATGGATGGATGAGCCTGTTACAGCTTTGCCAAGTAGAGGTGGGTCTCTGAGCTCACACAATAGCAGTTCTGCTTTTACATCCGGAGGTTCTGGGTTCGATCCCTGCTGCCAATGAGCCCTGCAGGGGCACAGCATTATACAAACAGTTTGCAGCTTCAGGGGATTCCTTCCTCCCTGAGTTTGCAAGGGCTGTGTGTGTGGCATGTAGCATTCGCCACACTACTGCGGGTTTGTTTCTATCATACGTAGACTGAGACAGGGAGATACGGTTTTGAAAATGCTGTTTATAGTGAACTTGTCCTTTATGCTTTTGCCTAAAGGGATGCCAGGAGGAGACATGGCAAAACCACTCCTAGGTCGCCGGAATATGGAGAGCAATCCAGATCTTGCCCCGCCTGCTGGCCGAACCATAGGGATCCTGGGAAGTGGAGACTTTGCACGCTCATTGGCTACACGTCTGGTGTACTCGGGTTTCCAGGTGGTGGTCGGAAGCCGCAATCCAAAACGCTGTGCAGGCCTCTTTCCTTCAGCAGCTGAAGTAACTGCCCAGGTGGATGCTGCAAAGAAGACAGATGTTATTTTTGTGGCAGTTTTCAGGGAACATTACTCCACGCTCTGTGACCTGACGGATGTGCTGGCTGGCAAAATACTGGTAGATGTCAGCAACAACACTGAAATTAACCATCACAAAGAATCAAATGCCGAGTACTTGGCTTCTCTTTTCCCAGCCTGCACTGTCGTCAAAGGATTTAATGTGATATCCGCATGGACCTTACAGTCAGGTCCCAGAGATGGGAATAAGCAGGTATTGTTTTCTTTTATTAAGGGCCAAATCCTACAGACCTTACTCAGGCAAAACTCACCTGGACTTCAGGATTTGGGATCTGACTGTGTGTGTTAAGTGCATTACTGAGAAAAGTGAGATCTAATGGATGGAACACAGGATGGGGCGGGGACAACAACCAGAAATTGCTAAGATTTAATCCTAGCACTAGTGTGGAAACTGTCTGTGGCCTGGGACAAATTCATTTTATTTCTCTTCACAGAAGTAAGCTGTGTGGAGCTGTTAATTTTGTAAGGTAGTGAGCAGCTGCTAAAAGCACCATGTGGCTAAGTAGCATTGCTATTTTAATGTGAGATGTCAATTTTTTTTTTTTCCCCCAATCTAGGCCAAAATGGTTCTGTCAGCCAGTTTTAGTAAGAAGGAAGATGACCAAAAGTACTTGAAGTTTCCTAACGTCCTTATCTCCTTGGTGCCTTCTCTATCAGAGGAGGGTAAAAGTGCTTTCTTGGCTCACAGTGCTGGGGCAAGATTTAATTAGCTTTGTAAAGCGCTTTGTGATCTTAGGAGAGAACAGTCCATATAAGTGCAACACATTATTTATGTATGTATTTACATAGACTTAAACACACATCTAAATTAATTCCTTTCCTGGGCTTCCTACACCCTCGGCATCCATTAAAAATACAATATGAAATGGCTACATTGCTGTTAGGGGTCCAGGCCCTTGATAATCCATATTCCTTCCCAAGTGTCTGTTTCCTTCACTTCATGCCTCTGTTTGCCCGTTAATGTATCGTTTGGTTAATTGCAGGTCTTGATTTGCTGTGATAATCAAGAAGCCAAGCGTACAGTCACTGAAATTGCTCAGGTCATGGGGTTCACCCCTGTGGACATGGGCTCCTTGTCTTCAGCCTGCGAGATCGAGAACATTCCCCTGCGCCTCCTCCCAGCTTGGAAAATCCCTGTCTTTTTGGGCCTGGGTCTCTTTCTCTGTTTCTACACCTACAATTTCATCAGACAAGTTTTACACCCTTACATCTGGGAACAGAAAAACAAGTTCTACAAGATCCCAGTGGAGGTGGTCAATAGCACGCTGCCCTGCGTAGCCTACGTCATGCTCTCTCTCGTTTATCTTCCCGGGGTCCTGGCCGCCTCCTTCCAGCTGCACTATGGCACAAAGTACAGACGTTTTCCAGACTGGCTAGACCAGTGGCTGCAGCACAGAAAGCAGATTGGCCTTCTGAGTTTCTTTTGTGCAGCCTTGCATGCCGTGTACAGCCTCTGCTTGCCCATGCGCCGATCCCATCGGTATCAGTTAATTAACGCAGCCGTCAAGCAGGTAATACCTTCATCGCCCAATCAGTGCATAGCATAATCTTATACATCTGCCCAAACCCTGTGGAGCAGATTTAGTATTTGAGCCATACGTTTAGCTTTCGATGTTTCCCACAGAGTAAACCCAGTCTCATGTGAGTTATTAGCTGTGCATACGCCCCATTCCCAAAGGTGACACTGGGTCACTGTGGAAGAACAGGTCAGGTTGGCTGGGGCTCTGCTGCTGTACTTGGAACTCTGATCAGCCATGATAAGTGCCATTTCCAGTCTCTTGTGTCAAGTTAGAGAGTCGAGTTTCCCATTGCTCCTGAGAGGAGTAAAGTCAGCCAAATCCGCCTCCTGTCTTCAGGGATTGCTGAGCCCTGTGTAAGGTTGGGGAAGTACCGGAGGCAGAGTGGGGGCAGAAATCCTAACCCGGTGGACAAGAGGGGGGGATTCCCCAAGGTTTGGAATTTTGCTCTCTCCCACTGCATGTTACTTGCAGGATTGCAGGCTTTTAATTCTGGACACACTATTTGTGCCGTTCTATGTAATTTTGAGTTCCCAAAACCTTTGTGGGGTTTTTCACTGTTTCTTTTTTAATACGTTTTCAGGTAAAGTGTAGGGGAGTGGGGGCTGGGGAGGAGGGAAATCCTGCTAGTGTTACTCTGATTCTTCTTGGAGAAGTTATTGCACTAATTCCAGTGGGCAAACTCATGCTAGAGTAAACTAACTCTACTCATTGGAAATTGCTTTATTTGGGAGGTGCCTCTGGCTGTGCCATGATCTTTGCTTTTTGGGAGGTGAGGTGCTCTCACTCTCACCTGTGCTTTTCATCTGTGCCAGTCACAAATAAATGCCAGACAGGATTTATGTGTTCACTTCCCTTACACCTCCTATTTTCTAGCAATGTCCTTGCTAAGTGAATTAAGACCATTTAACGAGATAAATGGATTGTTCTAAATGTTGACCTCTGCCATACAGTATAAATCTCATCTTGGCTTCAATTAGCTTGAACAGTTTTCCTCGTAAGTGCACTTAAAATGAATACCATTAGGAGGCCACTTTGTATTCAAGTATTCAAAGATCTGTACTTTTGCTCTTGGCTTTAAACTGACTTTTCATGTTAATTGCAGTTCTAAATGCAACTTCAGGGCTTGATCCTGAAGGTGCTGAGTACCTGAAAGTCCTCTGGAGGGTAATGGGAGTTGTGAAGACTTGACACCTCTTAACATCAGGCCGTAAATTGGGTTTAGTGGATCATGAAGGCTAACTTATCCCATTACTCCCAAATAAAGTTCCTCCAGAAGAGGCACGTTGGTAGGACAGAGTGGGGGAGCTTCCCCTGCTTGTTCTGCACCTGTTATGAGGCTAAACGACCACAAGTTTAGATATCTGCTCCTACTGCTTCAAAAACACAAAGCTAAAGGAGATTCTCTGCTCACAGTAGAGAGGTCTATGACACATGCTGTTAAGCAGTTCTGATTCCATCCACTAGAAGGCAGCGGTGCAGTTACGCTAGCCAGCTCATTATAATTATGACGAGTTGGATCACAGAAAACCCCCAGGGAACTGCCAACTGATGTGCCAAGACTACTTCTGGCCCTGCTTTCCCTGCCAGCTTCAGACTCCAGCACCCTGTCTTGTTGAGCCAGACACACCAGACTGCTCCAACACAGACCCAAGGTCTGAACCACATGCCCCAAAGTTGCAGACTTAGCTGAAAGCAGCTTACAGAAGTGTTCTTATCTTTAATACTCAAATGCCAACTCCCAGTGGAGTCCAAACCCCAAATAAATCCGTTTTACCCTGTATAAAGCGTATACAGGATAGATTCATAAATTGTTCTCCCTCTATAACACTGATAGAGAGAGATACACAACTGTTCCCCCCCCCCCCGGTATTAATACATACTCTGGGTTAATTAATAAGTAAAAAGTGATTTTATTAAATACAGAAAGTAGGATTTAAGTCGTTCCAAGTAATAGCAGACAGAACAAAGTGAATTACCAAGTAAAATAAAATAGAACACACAAGTCTAAGAAACTGAATACAGATAAAACCTCACCAGTTCCAGTAAGCTTCCTTTTACAGACTAGTCTCCTACTAATCTGGGTCCAGCAATCACTCACACCCCCAGTAGTTACTGTCCTTTGTTCCAGTTTCTTTCAGATATCCTTGGGGGTGGAGAGGCTCTCTCTTTAACCAGCTGAAGACAAAATGGAGGGGTCTCCCAGGGGTTTAAATATACTTTCTCTTGTGGGTGGAGCTCCCCTCCTCACTCCTATGCAAAGTCCAGCTCCAAGATGGAGTTTTGGAGTCACATGGGCAAACCACATGTCCATGTATGACTCAGTTTTTACTAGCCAAGCCACATTCCTGGGAAGTCTTACATGTTGATTTGCATCTTCAAATTCATTGTTGGCTTAAGTGGTTTTTGACTGGACACTTAATTTGCGCTTTTCTCAAGAAGCTAACCAAATGCTCTACTAGGCTAGTTAAAATCAAGCCAGTACCCAGCCAATATTTATAACTTTGAATACAAAAAATGATACACGCATACAAATAGGATGAATAGATTCAGCAGATCATAACCTTTACATAGACATGTTACATGGCATATGTAGCCTAAAACATATTCCAGTTATGTCACATATACAATCATAAGCATATTCCATAAAGCCTTATGGGGGGCATCGTCACAGTAAGTATCAGTCTAATTAAATAAGAATCAAACATTTATCCAAGACAACTGCTTTCAATGAATCAGTCAGTCAACTAATGATCTCTGGTACTAACCACTTCCTGTAGAAAAAGCTGCTTAATCTTCATTGTTCTACTAGGTCATGGAGAAGAAGACTGATGCCTGGATAGAGGAGGAGGTCTGGAGAATGGAGATTTATGTCTCTTTTGGAATAATGGCCCTAGGCCTGCTGTCATTACTTGCCATAACTTCACTTCCCTCCATAGCAAACTCTCTCAACTGGAGGGAATTCAGTTTCATTCAGGTAAAGTCAATATTTGCCTATTCCAGAGGTTAAAGGCAGGATTAGAGCCAAATCCTCCAACAGAGCCCGCAGCCTGTTTCCTTGTCTGCAGGAACTGAGCATGGGGGGCTGGGAAATGGAATCTTCACTGCAGCCAGCAGTACCAACGGGCAGCTGCTACAGCAGGCTGTGCACAGAAGAACTGGGGCAGAGTCTGCTGCTCCACTCACTACATGATGTTTTGGGCCAGTGGATTCCCCCCCAGTCGCATCGCACTCCTGCCTAGTGAGTGCTTTCTGTGGCCCATAGGGGATGACATGGAGTCTTGCCTGCATGGGCATCCTGCCGCCCAGCCTGGAGAAACATTTCCACTCTGCTCTGTTTGAGGCTTTGCTCTCTCGCTGGAGGATCTAGCCTTTATTTTGAAAGGCTCTGGGCTTCTTCTTGTCCTTGTGCAATCCTGTACCGTCTGTTAGTGAGCTGCATGCTGATTAACGGCAGGCTTTGTGCGCATGAGCAACTCTGCTACTCATTTAATGTCTTGTCTGAAACTTTCTCCCTTTGGTTTTTCCTTTGCCATTTTAGAGGGATTAACTCTGATTTCCTGGCAACATTCCAACAAAGGCTTTGTATGCCTAAAATTCCTCCTGCCTGTTCAGTTGGATTGCCCTTGCCTTCCTAGCCTGCACCCTTGCATGATGCTGCCTTGCACTGTTAAAAAGCTGTCATAGTAGTTAGAAATGCAAAATGCCTTTTAGCTCATTTTAGTCTCTCTCCCTGCCAGGGTAAAAACGTTCCCTCCGGTTGGCTTGTTCTCCCACAGAGATGGCTGCGTTTCAGTCACGCATAATGTGATGATCGTGCGGTGTAGAGCTTGCAAAGAGCATTGGGACACGTCAGGATGAAAGGCACTATAGAAATGCAAGCGATTATGATTGCTGCAAGCAGAGATCTGTGATTGTTAGGGCTTCTAAAAGACAGCTTGTTAAAGGCATTCAGCAGAGGTAGTGTGCTGGGGGCATAGGCTGGCAAGCCTGCAATATTAACTGAAGTCTTAACTAAGGAACTTCTGCCTAATATAATCCATCCTAATAACTATAATGACAAATGCATATAGGGCTTTATGAAAGTAAAGGGGCTTAGATATAAGTCAGGATTCCCTAATGTTAAGTGCTCCTGCAAAATGCCTAATAAACCACAAACTTGAGTCCTGCCGGTACGAAGGAGTTAACTGCAATGTCAACATTTTAAAAATAGAGGAAGGAGTTGAGATTTGAGTCCTGCGCTTGGAGAATTGTTGATGGTACATCAAAACAAACAAAAGGAAATATTTTTTCACACAACGCACAGTCAACCTGTGGAACTCCTTTCCAGAGGATGTTGTGAAGGCCAAGACTAAAACAGGGTTAAAAAAAGAATGAGATAAATTCATGGAGGATAGTCCATCAATGGCTATTAGCCAGGATGGGAAGGGATGGTGTCCCTAGCCTCTGTTTGCCAGAAGCTGGGAATAGGTGACAGAGGATGGCTCACTTGCTGATTACCTGTTCTGTTCATTCCCTCTGGGGCACCTGGCATTGGCCACTGTCAGAAGACAGGATACTGGGCTAGATGAACCTTTGGTCTGACTCAGTATGGCCATTCTTATGTTCTTATGTAATCTGTGTAATGGCACCTTGAGCCCATGGAGATGAACACACTGGAAGCACATAAAGGAATAACATAGCATTTCCATTACTAATGCTTGGCCCTCACATAGCTCTTTAACGAACACTGACTAATTGAGCCTCACAGCCACACTCTTGTGAGGCAGGCAAGCATTATCCTGATTGTACAAGTGGGTTAAGGCAGGCAACAAGGCTGTGACTGACCCAGAGCTACCCCTCGAGTCAGTGATACAGCCAGACTTTGAGGGGGAATTCCTCTTGCAGGGCTGTGTTCATTAGACCACACTGCCTCTCATCAGAACGGGAGCAGAACAGGTCAGTTCACTCTTTTGGTCTGCATTTCAGGGTTTGGGTTGTCACATAGGTGGGTCATTAACATACAGGAGTCTCTCCATTGCAAACCCCCAGTAGCTATGGGATTCCTTTTTAAATAGCCAGAAGGGTCTGGCTTTGATGGCCTCAGAAAAAAGTGCTCAGCCAGCCCAGTGATGGGCTTAGTGGAAGAACTTAAATAAAACAGAATAAGCATAAAATAATAGTCATAACGTCTACACTGCTATTTTTAGCCCTGCAGCCTGAACCCCTGTCAACTGACCCAGGCTCTGAGACTTGGTGCCTCATGTTTGTTATCGCAGTGTAGACATACCATGCACACACGGTCCTGGAAGCCAGCACAGCTGTCTCTTACTAGTGCATTTAATAAGAGCATAATACAGGCCCTTTGGCAAGCATTCTGAGTTCATTCTAACAATGTGTTAGCATTGGTATCAAACAAATAAATGACTCCCTATTCCAAAATAGCTCCTGGCTCCCCTGCATTATGATTGGCTGGCTTAGTGTATGGAAATCTCAGCTCACTCACTCAGGAGGGGGCAGACAGGGACAAGGAGAAGGGAGGCTTAGATGGGGGTGGGGTCCCAGAGGGGGCAATCAGGGGACAACGTGCAGGGGGGGTTGGATGAGTTGGGGGTTTTGTGAGGGGCAGTCAGGGGGCGGGAAGTGGGAAGGAGTGGATAGGGGGCAGGGCTACCCTCCCCCTATGGAGTGTCCTGTTTTCTGAAAGTTCAAATATGGTAACTCTACGCTTACACCTATTTCTGTAAGTGCAGGATAACAATACGACTGTAACACAAGCTACCCAGCTGATTGGAATGCAGAAAAGGCAATGAAGGTATTGAGACTTCCTGCCTGTGGACATATCTTGTTGGAGAAGCAAGTTTAAACTTTTTTGGAATGCTAATTTCTAGATTTTCAATGAGGAATGTTTGGATTATTAGTGTTTAAGCAAATTGGCAATGCATTTCCTGATAGCTGGAGAAACTAACACAACAGTAATAGATGCATTTATTATCCTTGCACACTAGCAGTGAAAGTGCACATGCAGATGTTTATTTTTTCCTGCTAAATGAATGCATGGTGGAATATAAAATATTCTTGTTCACTGTCTCTGGATGCAGTCACTATACTGTGCACTGTACAGTGCAGACACTTTATCCAAAGTGTTTAGGAGTTATAATGAACTTGAGATTTACATTGTTCTTCATATTCAAAATGCTGTACAAAATGTTTGAAAAGACTGAAAGATTTGAAAAGGTGCAAATTGAGCATCTATCAGTATCAGAGCTCTGCTCCCATCTTGGCCTCATCAGTGATGTGTTTAAAATGAAATTCCAAGTTCAGTGCTCTTTATTTGCCTGCTTTGAGGCAAATAAAATTGGCCGAGGGTCTTTTGAGAGTTCTATCCATCAGCAATTTTTAAAAATACAAATCCAGGCATTATTTTTATCCAATTCTCATCTGGATCATTTCAGGCCTCATTCAGAAGTGTGAGCACCATATATTTGTAGTGTTTGATCTCTCTACTCTGTTAAAATAAGCTTTTGGTGCTTAACTGGCCAAAAACTTGCTTGCATGTGCAACCTTAAAGTAGCAACAACATGCTTGTGCTGCTGCACAAACCTAGAGGACTTATATTTTAAATGTTCAATTTTACAGTAGTCCCTGCATATCTCAATATTTAAGATTAATGGGAACTATACATGATATAGACATTGCATTTAATTTTAACAATGGTACATGTGTGTACCTTGACTTAAATGGAGACATTTTTCATCTTCCCTTATGTTTTGTTTTCCCCAGGGTGTTTCAGTTTAAAAACTGTGACTCAATTGGCACCCAAAGCTTCCATTTTTGTCATCATGGAATGACTTCCAGATTGAAAAAGGGGTGTGTGTGGAGGTGGGTGCAGGGGTCTTTGCCTATTAACTTCTAGTCCTGCAGACACCTCCTGGAATCTGAAGGTCAGTCTGACCTGGCTTCTTTCTGGCTCATGCATCACCACAAATCAAGATTCTGCTATCAGAAGTTCTTTAACCATTTTGTTGATAATGAGAGAGCCAGAATGGAATCCAGCTCACTCCCCCATTGGTCTATTGACTCTACAGTGCTAATGGGAGTAAAAGTAGTAGATTTATCAGGAAGCAAAAGATCAATCTGAACACTGCAGCGTACAGACAAATCTAAACAAGGCACATGGGACAGATGCTACCCATGGTCATTGATGCCTCATTACTGGAAAGCTCCAGGTACTATGGATATGAGGATGGTATAAGAACCTATCTACAACAGAAGACACGTGGGAAGCAGATTGATTGAGTAAGGAGGTACTATTTTTACATAGTACTTTTTAGAGTACTTCAACATATGTTGTTTTAATGGTCTCCTACATGGGCAGTAAACCCATATGGTAACAGCATAAAAAGCTGTATTGCTAATCAAATAGTGTCTTAGCTAGAAACTGAACTGAGAAAGAGAGCAAGAATTACATGACTTCAAGATCCTATATTTTATCAGGGCTAGAAACACTGGCAAACTAGTACAAGTGTTTTCAGGATGCTTGACAGTGTCTTCATCCTGTTAGGCCAGTAACCTGTGAGACTTTCAACCTTGTGCATTCATTTAGCAGCCTCTAGGGATTAGAGTGACCACACGTCCCGATTTTATAGAGACAGTGCATATTTGGGGCTTTTTCTTATATGGTTGCCAGTTACCCCCCACCCCCGTCCCGATTTTTCACACTTGCTATCTGGTCACCCTACTAGGGATACGTCTGCACACAAAACAAACGAACATGGCAGCAAGTCTCAGAGCTGGAGTCAAATGACTCATCCTCACAGCTTTTGCACTGTGGGGCTAAAAATAGCTGTGTAGACATTAGGGCTCAGGCTGGAGCCTGGGCTCCGAGACACTCTCTGCTTGCTGGATTTCAGAGCCCAGGCTCCAGTCTGAGGCTAAATGTCTACACTGCTCTATTTAGCCCTGCAGCAAGAGCCCTGCAAGCCCCGGTCAGTTGACTTAGGCTCTAAGACTCACTGCCGCAGGTCTTTTGTTGCTGTGTAGGTGTACCCTAGAATGACTTGGTGTCTCAGCTTATGAGCATGTTTTAGCCACTTGGCAGTGCTGATCCTATACTGACACTTAAGCCAGTGGAGGGCAGTAGCACACAACACACACACATTACAGGAGGACAGAGGGCCCAATACAACTCCCATTACCATCAAAGATGCCCATTGATTGGTGTGGAAGTTGGATCAGGCTCAAACATATTATTATTATATAGATGCTCATTTGTATAACTAATGAATTAGCCCACTGTTGCATTCTAAAGAACTTCTATGCTTCTGGACTGAGTTACAGCCGTATCTAGGAATTCCTTGCCTATTAATGTTTTGGTTTGGGTCATTTAAAGGTAGGCTTTTTTTCATTTAACTGATCCACTGTGATGCTTTGTCTCCTTTTGTTCTAACTTTTGCTTCTGCTTCACTTCTACCAGCAGTTGTTTAAAAAGAAAGTGAAGGGGAAAAAAAAAAAGTAACTTCAGCCTCAAGTGCCATAAATTATGTGAAAACCCTTTTGGATTAACTCTCCAAAAGAACACCTTGCCTAATGCAGAATGTTATTGCTTCACTTGGTACATTTTTTTTCCTCCCCATTTTAAATCTTTTCTCTGAAAGATTAGTCATAAGCTGGTACTTGCTGCCACTTTTCACCCAGGGATTTTTGGCTGCCGGTGAGAGCTAACAGCAAATAAATGATGTATGAACCATGATGACTCGATTGCTGCTGTTAGGAGCACTGTCTCTTACAACTGCAATCAGGGCACATTCCGGCTAGTTATCATTCTTAATTTTCCAAATAAGATGAACCTCTCCTCATCTAGTTGGGAGGGGGGATTGTTATCACTTAGGCTTAGGAATTTGATGAGACTTTGAGTAGGAAGGAAGGATGGGTTTGGTGTGAAGGATGCTCTAGGGGTACAGTGCTGCAATGGCATTCAGCAAACCCATGTTTGAGTCCTAACTCTGCCATAGACTTCCTGTAGAACCATGGATAAGTTCCCCATCTGTAATGTGGGGATAATATTTGCCTAAATCATAAGAGTGTTGTAAGGATGAAATCCAGTAATGCCTCTAAGGTGCTCAGAATGATGTGGGTCATTTAAGTAGCTAGCTATATACCACTTATAGAGAAGTAGACTCCACCTCCCAATCCTTTTAAATGCCCAGTTAATTACACTGAGGGACAGGTACAGTTGGTCTGTTTGTCATTATTAACCAGGTTACTTTTGAGAAATCTGGTATAACTGTCGACTAACATTCACAAACCAGGAGGAAACATTTTAGAAGCAGCAATTTCCCAGCTGATTTTTGTTTCCCAAATAGGACGATTTGATCTTTACTCCACCCCATCATTCCTGCTGCCCTCCGCCCGCGCACTCCCCAATCACCCAACTTGGCTTCTGGAAGACAGTGTTTCTTGGTTATGACTAACAAGAAGCATTGATCAAGATTTTGGGGGGCTAAAGTTAAGCGCCTAAGTCAACATTTAGGCTCCTCAATAAGTGGCTCTGCAGCAGATGCTGGTTGTGCAGGCCTCTTAAAAACAAGCCATTTAATATGTGCTTCCACCATAGCATACACTTGGGATTTGTCCCAGTTGCAGCTATCAGTGGGACCTGCACAAACCCAGATGGAGACAGGGAAACCACTGCAGGCTATCATTTACACCAGCTTGTTTCTGTTTCAATTATTCACTCACCCTCTGTACGCCAGTTTCCCCACCACTAAGTGGAGGATAGCACGTATTCAGAGGTGGTGAGAGTTCGTTAATGGTTATGCTGCGCGTCGAAGATGCTTGCCTTGTCTAGAGCCCGGTCCCACTCATAGCGATGCCAATGGCCAATCCCCCACTGATTTCAGTGGGAACGAATTTTGAATCCTTAGCTATTATGCCCTGCAGACAGGGAATGTCTTACTTTAGCAAAGTGCCATGTAAGTGTTCAGGGCTTTATTTACGCTAAGTATTACTACTGTGAGAAGTGTGGCACCTCAGTAAATAGCGTGTTTCTTTTCCTTGTAGTCTACCCTTGGATTTACTGCCCTGGTAGTCAGCACCCTACACACCCTCACCTTTGGATGGACAAGGGCCTTTGATGAAAACCAATACAAATTCTATCTGCCGCCAAGTTACACACTCACACTACTAGTGCCATGTACTGTGATCTTAGCGAAAATATTCTTTCATTTGCCCTGTATCCACCAAAGACTGCAGCGCATTCGGAACGGCTGGGAAAAGGGAAGGTACGTGAAATTCACACTGCCCAGTGCAACTGGTGAATATTCAAGCGGAGAAAGTTCCAGTAATGTGTAGCAAAGCCTCTCTTATGATGGAGAATTTCAAAGCACTATGAAGATTTCTTGAGGTTTTTCATAATTGTCTATGTTTGGTATAATTGCCTTGTGGGTTGATATTGATAGTTGGTGACTTTAGAAAATCAGTTACTGTTAAATTAGTTTATGCAGTAATATTTAAAATATATTGCTGATTTGCTAGCATGATTGTTGCCTTAAAAATCATCATGACATTTGAGAGAGCAGCTGTAAATATATGTAGAAAACAAATGGAATTCTATAGGTCATATTGGTCAACTGAGATAGTTAGCTGGTGGTACTCTGTACTGCTTCTCTGTTGGGGCCCCAGCTGCTCTCTTTTTTAAATAGCAGGGGGGACAATTTGTATCCCATATGATTATGAAGAAATCCTTCTGCATGTGACCTGATGGACCATCTGAATCTGCTGTTAAACCAAAACAATGGTTCTGAGCAGTGTGAGCAGTCCCTAGGGTTGTTCCACATGGGAAGCTGGATGAGGACAGTATAAATCTCAACATAAACTACTTAACTCCTGCCACTATAGCAGAAACATCCAGTGACTTGGAGAACTGTGGGATTTGCTTCCTTGACACAACAAATTGGATGGCACATCTCAGTATTCACTACTTTCTCAAATGTGAACAGTGCATTTTTTGATCTTGTAGATATGAGTGATGCATGTGCATATTTGTACAGTTGGAAGAGTTGATTTATTTCCAAAAGTTATAATAGATTTTGAAGACAGCGCCGAGCCTGAAGTGCATTTACACCTTAGTGTAATCCGCAGTGGTCATTGCGATCACACGTTCTCAGCGATGTGAAACCAAAGTTTAGTGCATCCCCTAATGGAAGGTGTGTAAAGATAAGTTCCAAAAGGACTCACAGCTTCATGATATTGACTCTGGGCACTGGGGAAATGACAGCTGCCAGCTGAATTAGCAGTGAATAATGGGGCGACACTGTTTGAAACTACTCTTGTTAAACTCAAATCAACGTGTCCAACTACATCTACCACAACAACTATCAGGTGTATTTGTTTCACCACCAGCAATGACACATCTGCCCTCTCTGTGACAGATCCAGAACCTCCAAAAAATGGGACTTTACAGCTGTGACCATTCTCACAAAGGCTAAAACTCATCTGTCTCTGACCAAGTCTCAGTCATGGAATGGACACCAACACAGCTACACATTATGGGCCTGATTCTCCAGTACCTTGCACCTTCAAGAGTCATTTACTCAGTTACAAAAGTGAGTATCATACACTAGCATCATACGCTGTTACATGCCTCCATGTGTATCATCTCTGGCACCCTGCGTCCAACTCCACTCCCATGGTTTCCAGTTCTGAGCAATATTGCTCCTCCTCCTATCAGACGAGAGGTTGCCACTGGCAGGTTACTGGAGAAAGTACATGCCAACTTGAGCCTGCCGCTGCACAATGACCTTTTTAAACCACCAGCTGCATGTTTGCCATCACGTCATCCATTATGGTCTCATCTGCCACATCAGGATGTTAGGGTGGAAACATTCTGGCGAGAGGAATGGATATCTGTTATAATCCCCAACCAGTCCCTCGTCGCCAACCCCACAATTTGCCCGCTTGGTTTTGACCTGCCCCGTCGCCAATGGTCCCTGTTGAACAGGTTCCGGACCAGGCAAGGTCTCTGTGCAGCCAACCAGTATCACTGGGGCCTTTGTGACAGCCCTGTGTGCAGCTGCAGCGCAACACAGACAATGCCGCACGTTGTCGAGGAATACCTGCTGACCAGGGTCAACGGTGTCTTAGAAGAACTGCATCACACCACTGAAGATGCCATCACTTGGCTAGATGCTTATGCACACGTGAAATAAAAATACTAGCATCATTTGGCAGAACTTCTCATTTACTTGGCACAGGAGTGAATGATGCCCACACTCTGTGCAAGGCAGTGGAGAATCAGAATCAGATATTCATTTTTCTTTAACACAACGATTGTTCAGACTGTCCACAGTCTAAATTAATACACCATTCTTGATTGAAAACAAACCAATGTCATAGATGCTTTACAACACATACAAATCCACGGTCTTTGCCCCATAGAGATTACAACTTGTCTGTCTACGACAATTGCCATGCTTTACAACAGATCCTTTAAAAAGGAAAATCAAGAGGAAACAGAAGAATGACAACAAAGTAAGATGTTAGGAGCTGGTTGTAATAACCTTGTTTCCTACAACGGAGTAAAGTACACAAGTTGCTGTTGGACAGTACCTTGAAGACAGGTGTCAATACCTGAATCACCAGAGAATTTTTAAAAGTTGCTGCTGATCAGAACTTGCCGTTCAGCCTTAAACTGTTGGAGAGAGTAAGATTTACAAGCTGCTACTAATAGTCCCCCGATGATGTTCGGGTATTTCTGCTGTTGTGTAAGAGTCACCCTGGAATCTCCAAACACCATGTCTTCCTAATGAATACAAGGAAATCAAGGCAAGAGTCAGTGTGCTGGTTTTCACAATCACATGATAAATCCTTCAAGAACAAGGGAGTTATTGTGTGTCCCTGTTGTGCCTTTCAGGGCAGGGAGAATTATCGAGAACCCCTCCATGCCAAGATAATTATCTGCTAACGTTACTCACAAAGCAGATAGATTTGACAGTAATATGTGCAACTGAATGGCAAATTACAGCTTCTGCGAGAGGTCTGAGCCAAAATCACCTCTGGTGTAATTCCATCCACTTCAATTTAACTCCTGGAAGTGAATTTGAATTCAGTCCACTTACTCATTCCAGCCTCCTGCTGTATTTCATCATCAGGCAAAGCTAACATAAAATCACATAAAATTTTCTGGCTAAGGTAATGAATCCTGATTCTGATGCTTATTCTCACATCTGTGCTTCCTCTCACTCCTCTGCAGCAGGCAACCTGGTAGACTGCTACGCTTTTAGCAAAAAAAGAGGAGGGGGAGAGAAAGTTGCATGAGCCTTAGGCTTTGTCTTCAGTGTGTGTTTTAAAAAAAACCCTTTTTTTATATCAAGATAACTTTTGCACTGAGATACAGGGTTTGACATCAACAGGACCACTCACAGAGCAAGAAGTGGTAGGGCTGAACCTGTAGATCAGAGGTAGTCAATAGGTGGGCCATGGGCCAAATCTGGACCACCAGTCACTTTTGATTGAACCCCAAAATATTTGTATTGACTTATTATCGTTATTGTTGAGTTTCTTATTATTTTCTTTGGAGTCTGGATCTTGTCTATACCTTGATCAAGAAATTTGGACCTTGACAAAAAATAAAATTGACTACCCTGGGACCAATTTTTCTACCTACAGAACGTAAGTCCTAACTCATGCAACTTTCAGAATGGCTCTACCCTTTGGGGTCTGTATTCTAAATCCTTGATACTAAAATTTTCAATAATTTATTCTGACTTTGTAGAAATAATATTTTTTAAAATGTGTAAAGAAAACTTTGGAAATGCTCTTTGCCTTTTTAACTTCTTTCCCCACTGCATTATTTGATGTAGCTAGGGGATGGAGGAATGTTAGCTTAAACATTTCCTTGTTACTGTTGTTATTTTGTATTTGGTGGTTGTATATTTTGTTGCAAGATTTATAGCTGAAATTGCAAGCTGCTTATATTTTTATTTTCTGTTTTGCTTACTTTGTGCCTTTGGGGTATAAGACCCTATTGCAAAGCTGTGAGAAAAGGACCAGTTTTAATCCTCTTTCATCATTGGCCTCTTAGTCTTATAATTATAGCTCTATAAAGATAGAATGACTGTGCCTGTATAATGGCATCATTACTCACTCATTCTTGTGTGCTGTCTCTTTTTCTATAGACAATTCAATGTTAATCTAAAGTATCTTTCTATTAAATAAAGCTATCGATAAAGTGACGTGATTGTCCAGGATTTAAATGTGAGAAACAAAACACACTAACGTAAGCAGCTGGTATTTGCTATTGTAATGGAAGAAGATACTACCTAGAAGGGATCAATGTTCTGACAGACTTGTCGGTTCTGTGTCATATGAGTATAGGAGGCAATATTCCACATATTTGCATTAGTTACAGCTGTAATAGATATTTAATTACGTAGGCTTCTGTGGGTGCTGACCATGGATATTGTACAAGCTGTAGCAGCTCAGGAATAGCAGAGCTTAATTCAGTAAGCAAAAAGTTGCCTTAATATAGAGCTAAAAAAGGAGACAATGGGCGAGTTTAATGAGAGTGGAAAGATGCAATCTTTCACACTGCCTCTTTGGCCTCAGTTCCTTTAGTCCAGGGGTTCTCAAACTGGGGGTTGGGACCCCTCGGGGTCGCGAGGTTATTACGAGAGGGTTGCGAGCTGTCAACCTCCACCCTAAACCCCTCTTTGCTCCAGCATTTATAGTGGTGTTAAATATATTAAAAAGTGTTCTTAATTTATAAGGGGGCGCACTCAGAGGCTTGCTATGTGAAAGGGGTCACCAGTAAAAAAGTTTTGAGAGCCACTGCTTTAGTCACTACCTCAAGGAAGTGGGATAACAGATCTACCACTTCTAGATCCAGAGTGTTGCATTTTAATGAGCTAATTTGTAAATTGATTTTAATGAGTTAATTTAAATTCCTGTGCTAAAGTTTAGCCTCTGCAGGTACAGCTCTCTGACACTTTCCTTATTATACAGGGCTTTTAGCAATGTGTTTGGTCTCCTGCTCTTCAGGGATTTACTTACAAAGTGATTTATCAAACTATGGTTAAATCTTAAGGGGGATGCAATTGCTTGAAAACTGCTATAAGGTGTATTTCATAAAATCTCTCCAAGTCACCAAGAAGACTAGCACACGTCCACTAGCTTTTACATCTGAATGTTTTGTCACTGTTTGTGTATTCTGTATCCCAAAATTTCATGCATCAAGTTAGTGGAATCTGTAGATCATGCCTTAGCTTTGAAACAATGGATTTGTTACACTAGGGAGGTTTGGTTCAATGTATTGTTTAGTGAGTGACAGTTTTAAGAACTCCTATACAGACTAGTTTCCCACTGCCAAGAACTTATGTGAAACTCAGAGCCAGATAATTTAAATTAAACGTGATGTACAATATGTGGGTACAATATAACCTTATTTGCTGTTCTTGTTCATTGAGCAAATGAATCACTTTTCATAGATGTAGGACTGGCAAGGATCATTATGACCATCTAACTTGACCTGTGTAGTATTGACCACGTAATTTGATGATTCCTGCAACAAACCCAGTGATTTGGAATTGACCTAGAGCATCTGTCTTAGATAGACATGCACTCTTGATTTAAGGACATCAAGTGATGGAGGATCTACCACATCCAGCTGTTCCACTGGTTAGTTAAGCTCACTGTTAAAAATATTTGTCTTTGCCTCTGATTTGAGTTTATTTAGCTTCAACTTCCAGCCAAAATCAGCTGTTATGCCTCTTTCTCCTGGATTAAAGAGCCATCTACTATCAAATATTTGCTCTTAAATAGATGTCTCAGTCAGTACTCTAGAGGCAGCAGTAGGAAAGCAGATGTTAGAAGAGAGCCAAATTTGCTTTCTGCTAAGCCAGATCTTCCCCCTGATAAAATGGAAAAAGAAAATTAGGCTCAGCTAATACTAATGATTTATAGGGGGGCCTTCCTCTCTACACCACTTGTTTAACTCTATATGAAGTCACTGACTAAAGACCATTGATCTGATTCAGTTCATGCCAGCTAGATGGTCGTTGAGCCTGAGGCCTGACTGCACACCAATGTGAGAATGAATAGCCCAATACTTGACATTTTAAAGTTAAGGCCATTGAAGCAAAGTAGCTTCCTGATCTGGCCTCTTAAGCAGCACATATGGACTACAGAACAGGAGAAATATAGATGCCTTGGACATGTTTTCCCAACCCACTTACACTCTCATGCCTATAGACCCCATAGGTGCAGATAACAACGTTGGCAGAATGAGACCCAAGTGTGATGTAAAATGAGAGCCTACAAGCAGCTCTCAGATTGTAGGGAAACTTTCAGCTGTGCAGCACTACATGCCACACTGGCAGAATGTGAGGCCTAGGGACAAATGCAGAGGTGAGTCTAAGTAAGTTGATATACTGTGCACCTTCTTCTGGTCTCTTCAGTGTAGCCACAACCAACTTAGATTTGCATCCAATTTACACTCCTACCCAGGGGCACACGCCAAGCAAGTGCCTGGGGCGGCAAGCCATGGGGGGCGCCCTGCCGAACACCGCGAGGGCGGCAGGCAGGTTGCCTTTGGCAGCATGCCTGCGGAGGATCCTCTGGTCCCGTTCAGCGGACCTCCCGCAGGTGTGCCGCCGAATCCGCGGGACTGGGACCCCCCACAGGCAGGCCGCCGAAGGCTGCCTTCCTGCCGTGCTTGGGGCGGCAAAATACCTAGAGCCACCCCTGTTCCTACCCCCACCCCTCTGAATTTGGCCCCTACATTATAAAAGAATTGGTTTCTGTAAATCAGGACTTGCCATAAGATTCAGCCCACCACTGGATCATGAGGGGATGCCTGCTGGGCTGCACCCCATGGATTGCTGGTGGAGTGAAGCAAAATCGTGGGTTTTCGGGTGCAACAGAGGGTGTAGGAAGGTATCAAAAGTTCACTTTTCCTGCTGTCCCTCTCTGCTCTATCCCTAACCCAATCTTACATCTGCTCCTCAGTCTTCTTCCTTCCTTCTCAGCTCTCTTGGGAGAGCCGTGTTTCACATGCCAACAGGGCCAGGCCCACAACACTCTTGAAGCAAGTCTGCTGCTGGGGGAATAGAGAACACTCCCCCATCCTCGTCACCTCCCCATTGGCACCACCAGCAACCCACCCACTACATTCCCCTACTTCCTCATTTGTGCATTTGGAGTGATTGATATAAATGAAATTTGACAATTTAATACGCATCACTAATGGGAACTAAATGGCTTGTGGATTATTGAACTGATATTCTGGGGGCCTAAGACAATTTTTTGCTTATGCACAAAAAAAGGTTGAAAATCCCTGGAGTAATTTCCACAGTATGAGGCCAGAAGAGAGGAGTAAAGCAAGGGAAACAAAACTGGAAGGTTTAAGGAAAAAACATCAGGCAGGCCATCCCGCACCCACACTTCAACTTTACTTTCTTTCATCTCCTCTGTAGCCAGCCTTCCACTGGTAACAGGGGCGGCTCTAGACATTTTGCCGCCCCAAGCACGGCGGCATGCCGCGGGGGGCGCTCTGCCAGTCGCCGGTTCAGCAGCTCCACTGGTGCCACGGGAACAGCGGACCTTCCGCAGGCGACCAGCAGAGCGCCCCCCACGGCATGCCACCCCTAGCACGCGCTTGGCGTGCTGGGGCCTGGAGCCGCCCCTGACTGGTAAGTTAATGCATGTAGATAGATGGGAGACTAAATGTAAGGAAGTCCATTACACCCCCTTACACACCACTTGTCGTCCATTATCTGGGCATAATCTATGTGAACTTAAGCCATCATAGTTGAGTGAATCAATTCACAACACTGCAACCTGTCACCTCTGTGCACTGGAATTCACATTCCACCTGGAAACCACAATGCAAGATTCCCCTTTTTTCGCTGCACAGGGGGGACTAACAGGAAGATAGGGTGGAGGGCATTAAGATGATGTGTGTGTACTGGCTTATGTTGTATTGCTGAAGATTTAGTGATGGATTTTGCATGTGTGTTTGTGTTTGCTCTGGGTGCTTCACCTTGAAGTTAAGACCAGCTTATTTTAAAGCTAGATAAATATGCCTCAGTAAACTAAAACTAGTATTTTCCAGACAACACACCAAATGAATGATATGGGGAGATTAACATCCAGGCTGTGCAAAGGTTTAGACATGCTGGAACTGGCTGTGCAAAGAATGCTCTTAATCTAACAGAAGGAATTTACAATTTGACACCAGCGTTTTGACTTCAATTTAAAATGCAACACTGTCTGCAAGGAAAGCGTCAGCGCTTGGTCCCAGAGAGCTAGCACAGGCTCTGCAAGTTAAACTAGTTCACAGAGAACTGTTCTTCGCAAATGCTATTTCCTTGCTCATGCAGGCTTTGGAATACTGAAGAACAGGCTATGCTGACACCTGCTGGCTTTCTCTTCAGACAAAGACACATCACGCAAGTAGCTCTTGGGCTTTGTTATAGTTCTCCCCACTCGTTGCACACAACTCTATGCTTAAACCAAGAAGTGGACAGGGTTTTGTTATACGCAATTTTCTGAGAACCTGTTTCAGAAGGATCCTTTGACATTCTCATTCAGGTCATGGCTGGGACATAGCTTCTGTTTCGGGAAGGGCACGCATCCCTTAATGGATGCAAAAGAGTTGTGCACCACTAGAGTGAGCCTTTGCTGTCCCAGCTGTACAGCAAATGCTGCATCCATGAAAACCTGCTGCAGTGAAGATGTGGGTAGTGGGGGACGAGGGGGGCAAGAAGGGAACAGAAGAAAAGCACAAGGAAGGACTGAATGGATTGAGCCAGAAAAGGAAAGGCTTGACAAGTTACTTTGTCTAAGGTAGGAAAGAACCAGTCCGGTGCCACAAAGAGCTGCAAAAAGAAGTCTCACCTCTCCTGCCCCTCTTTACTAGGCTCATTCATAATTGGTAGGTCTATGTGCAGAAGTCCCACAAAAAGAAATAATGGGGAAAAGATCTGGTCTCAAAGAAAAGCAGAGCCCTTCCTGAAACACTGCCAGACAATATATAAAGAGTGGCAAGGTGGGCGAGGTACTATCTTTTTGGACACACGCTTTGAAGCCACACCAAGCTCTTCTTCAGGTCTGGGAAACATAGGCTATGTCTACACTACCACTTATGTCGTTTAATTTATGTCACGCAGGGGTGTGAATAAAACACACCCCACTGCCACACGGTCGTGGTAGATTAATTATGCCGATGTGAGAGCTTTCTTGCATTTTTGGCGCAGAGCAGCTACACTAGAGATCTTACAGTGGTGCAGCTGCATTGGACAGCTGTGCCGCTGTAAGCTCTAGGATAGATACCAAGTGTCACAGCTAAATACGAGATGGAACAGACTGTTTAGCGTAAGTAGTTAACACACATTGTAAAAGACCATTAAGACCTATTAACACGTCCAGTCCTAGGCAGGAAATGGGGGGCAACAACTGAGGGGACAGCTTTTAGTGGGTTATAGATTGTTGTTATAAGCCATAAAGCCAGCGTAGACAGACACAAAACTTTTGCATTTGTATGTAATTTAAAGGCTGGTCTACACTGCCAAGTTTTTTCACAAAAAGGCAGCAGAGGTGTATGCACTGCAAAGCCACTTTTTGCACCGACACTCCTGTCATAGTATTCTTTCCTCAATCTGAACCTTAGAGTCCAAAAAATGAGGTACTAGCATGAAATCCTCTAAGCTTAATTACCAGCTTAGGTCTGATATGCTGCCACCAATCAGGATTTTGGGTACCTGATAAACTCTGGTCTCCCCAAAACCTTCCCTGGGGACCCCCAAGACCCAGATTCCTTGAGTCTCACAACAAAGGGAAATAAACCATTTTCCTTCCCCCTCTTTACCTCCTCCCAGATCTTTCCTGCCTGGGTACACCAGGAGATTACCATGCTTCAACTCCTTGAAACACAACACAGAGAGATCAGGTTTCTCTCCCCCTTCTCCCCCTCACCCAGAGGCAATACAGATTCAAGCTCTGTGAATCTAACACAAAGAGGAAATTTACCTTTCCCTCCCACCAAGTCCTTGGGGAATACAGACTCAATACCTTAGCATTAACAAGGAGTAAAAAATCAATTAGGTCTTTAAAAAAGAAAGTTTTTAATAAAAGACAAAAAGAGTAAAAATAATCTCTGTAAATTTAAGATGGAATATTACAGGGTCTTTCAGCTTATAGAAAATGGATAAACAGCCTTATCCAGAAAAAATACAATTTAAAATATTTCCAGCAAACTACACATTTGCAAATACAGAAAAACAATTTAAAAGACTATACTGTCTTTCTACCTTTGTACTTACAAATTGGAAACAGAAGATTAGAGAGCCTGTAGATACATGTGGTCACTCTCAGAGCCCAGAGAGACAACAGACCAAGAACAAAGGACCCACACCCAAACTTCCCTCCACCCAGATTTGAAAGTATCTTGTCTCCTGATTGGTCCTCTGGTCAGGTGTTGCAGGTCACTGTTTGTTAACCCTTTACAGGTGAAAGAGACATTAACCCTTAGCTATCTGTTTATGACAACTCCTCAGTTGCAGCGCTGTAAAAAAAAAACCACATTGACAGGAATCATAAGGCTTTTTAGCACCAAGACTTTATCGCCGTAGCGCCAGTGTAGACACCATGCCTGATTTTAGCGCTGTATTTGGCCTCCAGAAGGTGTCCCACAATGCCCATGCTGATCATTCTGGTCAGCAGTTCCAAACCTTCTGCCCCTCTCCCTTTAAAGCCCTAGGAATTTTGAAATTCCCCTTCCTGTTTGCTCAGCGTGCGGAGCTCACATCACATCCTCCCTGGTGACCATTGCGGCTCCACACTCCTACCCCTGCTTTTCATTAGTTGTCCCAAGTACTCATTGGAACCCGGGTCCAGTACTCCCTCTCACTGGGCTGGGGAAGGGGCCTTTAGACATGAGCGGGCTTGCACCCACCTCCCAGGTTTTTCCAGTAAGGCTCCACGCAGCAAACGATCTCCCATTTTGACTACTGCGGAGCTACTGGATCTGATGAGTGAGGAGAGGAGGCTGTCCAGTCCCAGCAGTGTGCCAGCTGTAGGAATTTCGATATCTACAGCCAGATTGCATGCAGCTTGTGTAAAAAGGGCTATGATCGGGACACGCTGCAGTGCAGTGCAAAGGTGAAGGAGCTGAGGAACACATACCACAAGGCAAGGGAGGCAAACCATCGCTCCAGTGCTGTGCCCCAGACCTTCCATTTTTATAAGGAGTTGGGACTCTACCCTAGGTGGCGACCCAGCCTTCACCGCCAAGAGCACCATGGATACTTCGTCGAGTCTGGAGCCAGTGAAAAGTGGTCCTAACCCAGAAGAGGAAGTCATTGATGAAGAGGAGGAGGCTGAAGATGTGGAGCCCACGACAAGGCCAGCAGGTGCTGCATCCAGTCAGAAGCTGTTCTCCACTCCAGCGGTGGATCACCAATCTCGGCAGTCGCTCTCTGGCAAGCCTGGAGAGGAGACCCCTGATAAGTGGGTTTTGCTTTGTGAAGTTCTGAAGCAGGTTGAGGGCAGAGAAATGTACAAGGCTGGCTGTGTTTGTGTGCTAGGCATTTCCACACACAGCTAGGCAGAATGACGGAACAGGGAGTTGATGCACTCCAAGATTCCACAAGACTCCTCCAGAGAGAAACTTTTCTGGAGGTACTCAGCGATTCTCTGCCAGAGGTTCCTTGGCAGAGCTGCTTTGTTCCTTCCCCCATTGAGAGATGCTTTCCTGTGCCACTTTTCAATTACTTGGGCAGGGACCAAAGCTGCACACAGGCAAGCAACGAAGGGACCGGGGCAGAAGTTGGATGCATGTAGCAGATGCACCTTTGCTTCCTTCCTCAGGAGTGAGATTTTTTCCATAGTGACCCTCAGCTGTGGAAAACGGTAGGAGAGTTTAGCGTGTTGACCCCCATAAGTACCCAGCGACCCTTTCACATTGCTTTTCTGGGTTCACTCACCATTCTTGGGGTGTTCTCCTGCATGTGTGCTTGCTTAGGGTCACTGAGAAAGTGATAGGTATGCTACAAGCAGTGTTTCAATGCTCTGTCTGTAGTTGACAATAGTGTTTCTGTTTATTGTTAATTATGCCTCTCTAGACATGACCTTGAGAACCTCCTCCAACAGCCGGGGAGCATCTGCGCCAGATAAGAAAATGCCTGAGATGGAGCAAGGAAGATATGTTCCAGGAGGTGCTGCTGCAGTCAGAGGCAGAAAAGACTGAACGCAAGAAGTGGGAAAGCAACAAGCAGGAAAGAAAAGAAAATGATGCGTACAATAGGGACACCACAGAGAGGCTGATAAAAGTTTTGGAGCATCAAACTGACCTGCTCCAGTCTCCTGTAATGGTCCAGACTAAGCAGATGCGTGCTCGCCCTCCCCTTCAGCACATTCAGAATTCTCTTGGTGCATTCCTTTCTGCTTTCTGACACTTTACACTCTCCTCTAAACTCCACCCCCTGTAGACAGTGTTTCAAATGAAAGCTGGACTTATGCTCAGCTCTGAAAGTCACACACCACCCAGTACCTTCTCCCCCACCCAGAATCTGTGTGTGTGTGTGTGTGTGTGTGTGTGTGGTGTTGGGTTGTGGTTTATTTGGCAAAAAAGAAAAGTTCTTTCAATTATAAGCACTCTTTGTTTCCATGATAGCAGATGGCACCTGCAAATCAACAGGCACTTTTATCAGTTCCTTACATTGAATCCTAGGCCTTAACAATCACAACTGCTTCCTAGCATATCAAATTTAATTAATCATTGTAGTCCCAATCATAGCAACAAATATTACTGGTTTTCATCTTCAAAGTGTTGCCTCAAGGCATCCCTTATTCTTATTGCCCCACATTGCACCCCCCTAATAGCCCTTGGCAGTTCATCCTGAGTAAATTTTTCACCCTTCCCTTCACAAATATTATGCAGTGTGCAACATGCGGCTCATTAAGGTCTAACCCACCATACAGGCATCGCCAGTGCACCTTTAATCAGCCAAATGCACATTCAACACTCATTCTGCACCTAACTCAGGCTGTTGTTGAACCGCACCTTACTGCTATCTAGGTTTCCTATGTATAGCTTCATGAGCCATAGCATTAAGAGGTACACCAGGTCTCCCAGGATCACTGAGCATTTCAACTTCCCCTATGGTGATCTTCTGGTCTGGAAAGAAAGTCCCTGCTTGCAGCTTTCTGTACAGGCCAATGTTCCTAAATGTACAGGTGTCATGCACATTTCCGGACCATGTTGATGTCAGTGAAATGCACAGGGTGAGCCACAAGTGCCTGTAAAACCATGGAGAAATACTCCTTCCGATTGATGTACTCCATTTCAAGATGATCTGGTGCCAGAACTGGAATATGCATGCTATCTATTGCAATGTTTCTGAAATGCGGCCACCATGACAGCATGCAGCCACCAGGGGATTTTCATGCAACCTCCTGGGTGGCAAGGGTGCGGGGGGAGGTGGCAAAGCATTGGCCCCTCCCCCTCCCTCCTTGTTGCTCCTGGATGCACTGCCTGCACTGCCTCTGGAGAGAGGTGGGGGCACAAGGCTGCAGGCGTAAGGTGAGTTTTTGACCCCCATGGGGAAAGGGAGTTTGGGTGGCAGGCTCCAGCGGCGGGACTTCAGGAACCTGGCCATGTGGCCCCGGGCTCTGACTGCAGGGCAGCGGATACTGACCACACACCCTGGCACTGGCCAAATGGCCCTGGCCTCCAGCTGCAGGGCTTCAGCCTCCAGCCCCTGGCTGCAGCTACGTGGCAGCAGGCGCTGGCTCCGGCTCCCGGCTCCAATCTCGGGCTCCAGCTGTGCAGTGGCACGCGCTGACACCCCAGTCCTGGCTGCAGGGCAGCGGGCTCCGAACACAGGGTTTAGGGCACCAATCCCTGGCTCTGGCTGAAGGGCAGCAGCTGCTGACCCCCCGCTCTGGCCACGGAGCTTCAGTTGGCCTCTTGCCCCCAGTTCTGGCTGTGCAGTGACAGGCACTGGCCCCGGGCTCCAGCCACACGGCCCAAGCCCCTGGTGCTGATCCCCTGCCCCAGCTACATGGCAGCAGGCGCCAACTCACAGCTCTGTTCCCAGGCTCCAGCCACATGGACGTGGTGCCGACCCCTGGCTCTGGCCACACAGCAACGAGCACTGGCTCCAGCCACATGGTAGCAGGTGCTGACTCCTGGCTCCAGCCATGCACTCTTGAGCTCCAGCCCCCGGCTCTGGCCATGCAGTGGCAGGCACTAGCCAGCTGTGTGGCAGTGGGCTCCAATCCCTAGGTCCAACCAGGCAGTTCCCAACCCCAGCTCTGGGTTCTGGCCACGAACACTGAGCCCCAACCTTGGCCGCACGGCAGCAGATTCCAGGCACTGGCTCTGGCCATGCAACTGTGGGGCTCATCTCCCATCCCCATTGCTCTGGGTCACCGCTACCTCCCCGACAATGCATCCATCCCACCATCGTCACTGGCCCCTGCTGCCTCCCCCTTCAGCCCCTGCATCCAGGGCTTAATGAGTCCTGAAGCTTGCTGAGAAAAGTGATATTAACAAATATGCAAGTATCACTTTTCACAGCAGATTTACAAGCTATCTGTGAAAAGTGATATTGTATGTTTGTTAATATCACTTATCACAGCCTGACAGGTAGCTAAGTGTGCTGTGCTATTAACAAATATACATATATCACTTTTCACAGCATGCCCCAGGACCCACTAAGCCCTGGATGGAGGAGATAGCATTATTTTTGTTATTGAGTCTCCCAAAAAAACCTACAAATATACATTACAAAAGATCCGGATGTGAATCTGTGCATATTTAATTATTTTTTCCTACAGTTAATTAAGTATTTTAGGGAAAAAGTGTCAGTGCAGCCACCAGTGAGAGTTGGTGGCCACACGGTGAGGCCAAAGGATTTATTGCAAGAACCCCTTGTCGCCCCCTCCGCAGTTAGGGAAACCCATTTCTGCAAACCCATCCACAATTTCATGCATATTGCCAAGAGTCATGGTCTTTCGCAGCAGGACGCGATTAATGGCCTTGCACCCTTGTGTTAACACAGCCCCAACAGTCGATTTCCACACTCCAAACTGGTTCACGACTAACAGTCGCCAGCTTCCACACTGCAATCACCATGCGCTTCTCCACTGAGAGGACAGCTCTCATTCGGGAGTCCTTGTGTCACATACTGGGGCGAGCTCAGCACACAGTTCCAGGAAGGTGGCTTTCTGCAGCCACTGCTCGTCAGCCCAGACCTGCATAACAATGCAATCCCTCCACTCTGTGCTAGTTTCCAGAGCCTAAAAGCGATGTTCCACTGTGATCAGCTGTTCCATGAATGCCAAAAGCAATCTAATGTTGCTGCTTTCCATGTTGGACACTGCATCAGGCAACTGTGACTGCCATTGCCTTCGTAACTTCAAAAATACTCCACCATTATTCGCAATGTGCTAGTAAGAGCTAGCAGAGCAGTGGAGATCAGCACAGGATCCATTCCTGCAGATAGATGTGGCAGGGCAAACTGAAAACAAGGTGTGATGTACTGAATCACAGAAACTGCCAACTGATGTGCTGAGACTACCTCTAAGCCCATTTTCCCTGGCAGCTTGGGACTTCAGTGCCCTGGCTGATTGTGCCAGATATACTTGCCTGCTACAAACACAGACCCAGGTCTGAACTATGTCCTCCAAAAGCTGCAGGCTTAACTGAAAACAGTTTAAGAAGTCTCCGGCACTTGGCTACCCAGCTCCCAATGGGGTCCAAACCCCAAATAAATCCATTTTACCCTATGTAAAGCTTATACAGGATACACTCATAAATTGTTCACCCTCTATAACACTGATAGAGAGATATGCACAGCTGATTGCCCCCCCCCCAGGTATTAATACATACTCTGGGTTAATTAATAAGTAAAAAGTGATTTTATTAAAGTAGGATTTAAGTGGTTCCAAGAAATAACAGAACAAAGTGAATTACCATGCAAAATAAAATAAAACACGCAAATCTAAGCCTAATACAGTAAGAAAGTGAGATGCAGTCTCACCCTCAGAGATGTTCCAGTAAGCTTCTTTTACACACTTGCCTTCTTCTAGTCTGGGTCCAGCAATTATTCACACTCCTGTGGTTACTGTCCTTTGTTCCAGTTTCTTTCAGGTATCCTTTGGGGGTGAAGAGCCTATCTGTACAGCCAGTTGAAGACAACATGGAGGGTTTTTTCCAGGGGCTTATACAGTTTCTCTCTCGTCGGTGGACACCTCCTTCTCCCCCTGTGTAGAATCCAACTACAAAATGGAGTTTTGAAGTCACATGGCAAGTCACATATCCATACATGACTCAGTTTTCTGCAGACTTCCAAGGAAAGCTCCAATGTGGATTGGTGTCGATCAAGGTCTATTGTTAACCAATTACTCTCAATTACTTGAATAACCCCTTCACACTATGTTGACCACATCTGCCTTAGGTGTTTTCTACACCAAACACTTAAAATACAAGCATAGAGTCAACGCTCATAACTTAAAGATATAAAAATGATACAGGTATACAAATAGGATGAATACATGCAAAAGAACATACACTTTGTAATGATACCTTACAAGAGACCTTTTGTAGGGAACATATTCCAGTTACATCATATTTACACTCATAAGCATATTTCTATAAAGCATTATGGGGTGCAATGTCACACAAGGAGCATTGAAAAATGCTGCAAACTGACAACAGAAGCACATGGAATGCTGGGACGAAGAACAGTGAATCACGGGGCATTGAGCCCAGACCCATGATGCGCCATGACCCCCTGTGCCTTCCCGCAAGACCTAGCAACAGAAGAGGGAGAGCTGCACAGTATACTGCTCTCATAGCCGATGCAAGTGCCACAAGTGTGAATGTGCTATGCCACCAGTGGAAGACAATGTGAACACAAAAGCAATTTTCTTTAAGCGCTTTTTTTTTTATCGGCGACCAAATTCTCTGAGAAAAAACTCTGCCTGTGTAGACATAGCCCAAGTGTTTATAGCAATCCTGCTGCCACTAACTTCAAAGAGAGCCATGTATTTTCTTACTGATGTGACCAAGCATGGACAAGTACAGAACGTCCTATAATCACATTCCCACCCTTTAAGGATCCCTCTTCCTCAAGGCCTGAAGTCAGTTTCCCTATTCCTTGCCCAGTAGGACAAGAATCCACAGCTGTTCTAGACCAGTGACAAGTGCTACATGCTAAAGGTTACCTGCAAATATTTTCTCAAATGAACACAAAACCAAACAAGGAACATTCATCCTTCTACATTCAATACTTGTAAATCTCTTCTAGAACAAAATAACCCTCAGAGGGTAAAAAGTTCTCCTAATTAACGCTGACACCGTAGAACACAGACTTAGAGTCCTCCTTGAAGATCTAGGAAGGGGTCTAAGCCAATAACAATTGGGAGTATTTAACATATCCATTATAAATATCCATGCCAGCCATTTTTTCTTAACAAATAGAAAAGCAGCATCACTGTCAGGAGGTAACAGAATTGTCTCTGGAAAATTCAGATGACTGCACAAGCAAGATTTGCAAAAGGTATTTTAAGCGAACAAAGTACAGTTTTAATTGTAAAAATTAGGACAGCTGAAGATTGTTTTTGTATCCAGCTGACTAGCTATAACTGAGAATTTATTCAGCCAGGCACCATTGTTCATGCTGGCGATTCCTTCTCATTCACACTTCCTCTTTGCTCCCACTGCAGCCATCTTCCCATGTCAACATCTAACTAAGCCTCCACTCCCTGATGCCATTTTTCCCTTCGTGAGAAATTCCCCAGCTCTGCCCTCTCCCATTGCAGCTATCCCTTCCCAACTATTGTGACCCATACAAAGTCCTGGATCTGTTTCTTCTGCAGGAGGGTCCATTCATTCCACCATCCATCAGACAGTAAACCTCAGGCTGATTTAAAATCAAAGCAACTCAAGATAAAGACTACAGTTCTGTTTGTTTTATAGTTTAATTTAGAGCTGGTGAGAGATGACAGATTGATAGCCCTGGAAAGTAAAGTCCTCATTATCCCCACAATGACTAAGAGCACAAGCAAAATCAGTACAAACTAGCCCACACTGCCATGGGGAAATCACCTTTGATCAGATGTTAGTTCAATCTCCGTACCCATTTAGTCAGGGCCTCTGCTAAGACCACAAATCAGGGTACCAACTGTGGTGGCCTTTTCTTGTGATGGGCTGACCATTCTGTAAGGAATTGAACAGAGACCTGCAACCCATTTCACAGTGGCTACTGGAAGTAATGGATGCTAACAACTTTTGTTCACCACTCAACTGCTCCAGAATCAAACCAGCTTCCATCGATGAAAGGCCCCATATTCCATTACCAATCCTCCCTGTATTCTGTTCCAACAGTCTGTTTGAATAATAAGTCTTGGTGATTTTCTATGCCTTTTTTTGAAGACTAAAGTTCTTTAAAGAGCTGGTAAAAGTAACACAAGTCGAATAGTATTTCAGAAAGAGTCACAGTATACAAGCAGTGTTCGAGAGCACAACAAAAGGCCTTATCGTACTATTGTACAACACAATCCATGAAGGGCTACTGGCTTAGCACCGCAATTGCATGTAACAGCAGTATTAAGTCTTCCTGGAGAGGAAGTTTATCTAATCATTCTAGGATAACTATTCTACTTGTTCTTAATTTGGTGAATGTAGCAGAAGAGTATGGAAGTTCCAGGTACTAACAGACAGTGACACTATGGGAGTATTCATCTCCAAGAAAGTGGGAAAGAATCACTCCCTGTCATGGAAACAGCCGCCCACAGACTGTGCCTCCCCTCACAAGAAATGCAATCATTCTGGTCTTATTTTAATACTGAACTGAACCCAGGAGCGTTCGCTGGCTTTCACACCATTTGGAGAAATGCCTGATGTCTGCTTATGCATATTGATGTCACACAAGAAGTCAAGTTGCTATGCCTTACCCCAAGGCATCTCCGTGAAACGATGCTAAAAACAGGCTGGTCCTTGAACACAAAAGCTTCCAAACAGTCATTTGTTTGTTTCATCACACTAAACAGGGCTGGAATATAGAGTATAAAGGAAAGCATTCACAAGTGAAGAATATGAAACCTGAATCAGCCTGCACCATTCAAACAAGACAGACTGAACATAAAATGAGTGAAATAATTCTATTATTTGTAACCTAGGAATTCCATCCCTAAACTCTTTAAAATATCCAGTCAGTTGGTCATAACAAGTTTCCTTTTTCTATAAAAAAAGGATACTATTATGATGGGATTTTACATCTGCCTTGTACAATTTCCATACATAGCTAACATCTTTTATACTTAGTCTCTTATACTTAATCCACCACTGTAGAATTACACCACCAGAATGTTACAGGTCCGAGTTCATTTATACTGCTTACATTGTAAGATGTAAGGGGGGGAGGGGAGAGAGAGTATGAAAGGAAAGCAAATTTATGTCATTGATTTTTCCCCCCTGAATCTCAGCATCCTGAGAGAAATGAGTTTCTATAATAAAGAAATTTCAGCATTTGTGAGGCAATCCTCTAGGATTTATTGATTTTTAAAAAAAATCTCATTAAACAGAAAAAAAAAGAGTTTTAAACGGGTATGGGAAAACAAAAAAACCCAGGTCTCTTGGGATCGTCACCAAGCCGAAACAGGATTAGCTTTGTAGTTTCTGTAATCTTCTTCACAGAAGAATGCTAATTCAGTTTCATTTGCTGAAAGGGATAAAAAAATAAATATTTAGCATACCCAATAAAAGCATATGCTTATTGTATTAACCACATAGCAGTCTATTAACATTAATTAGAAACTCAGAATGCATTCAGTGCCTTTTTGGTTAAAGGCAATCACTAGTCACCACCTTGTTTGTTTTTACATTAGACCCAAATACCATGTGTTTTAGTCTGGTTAAAAAGAACTAGAACATTGGCATGTAAATATAAACAAACATCTGCAAAAACCTTCAAGACTAATTTCACCAAAGGCTACAGAACAATTTGGACGGCATTCAGCAACCTATCAGATTGCACATTTATTCTTTCTAAAAATCCTAGAAAACAACGAAGCTTGTTTTTTTTCCAGTCCATTATTCAGTTAAGGAGGGAGAAAAAAAACTTTTTTTCTGAAATTAGCCTGCAGGTATAATAATTTAATACTTAGAGGATTAGTAGAATATTTTACAGATCACTTTACATTCTCCCTCATGGCCCATCAAAATAGGTGTCTGAAGAAGTTAATTTTTTGCCCTGCTAATGATTAATTCATAAGGCTTCAACAATATGCAAATAGAATGACACAAATTGGCTTCTCCAGCAATACTTTCAAATACCTCTAATTATTCACAGGGGATATGGCACAGCTAAAGGACCCACAAAGGTTCAGAGCAGTTACAATTCTTTCAACCCAGCAGGTCAAGGACTTCCTCTTCTAAAACAATAAGTCAGCAACATTACTAATTCAGAGTGGAGACAAATCTGATGGAAAACCTTCACGATTATTAAACATGGAATTCTTTAAGGTCCTGAGCCAATAAGTTCTGCATTTGCTTTTTAAATTAAACCTGAATTTAATGAAGTCTGTCTGTCATATACAAAAGGAGCAGGAGAGGTTTTAGAATCTTGACTAGGAAACTGACAAGATTGTTTGCAATGAATGCTGAACACTTTATTAACATACATCCGTGCTCTAGAAATAGGCACGCATTAACTTTGCTGGCTAGATAATAGCTGTAATAATAATCACCACCACAGAGGATTCCCTAAAGATGCTTATCTAATACCCTCATAATTTATATCTTTCCAGCCCAATTCTGCCAAATGCTAAAATCAATCCTTTGGTGTTGAGGAAGGCGCTCAGTACCTTGCAGGACTGGGCTCCTGGCTTTTTTAAAAGGGAAATTCTAGTGTTTGCTTCTAGCACATGCTGTGCTGCCTACATATTTAAAATCTACACATATTAATGAGAGATTTGCAATTGATTTCAATGAAGACAGAACTAATGTCACATGAGACTGTGCATCACTTATTTTGTTTATATTTTATATTATCATAGTGCCTAGGAGTTCTAGTCCTGGACCCCATTCTGCCAAACACTGTACAAACACAGAACAGAAAGAGTGCCTACCCTGAAGAGCTTTTGCTACGTTTTTATTACTTACCAGAAATGCAAATCTACTCTGAATGGATAAAAATCAGGAGTGGGCAAAGGTCTTACTACACTAGTCTGCTTCTGTAAGTCAGTGGAAGAGAGCTTTTCACACGGAGGTAAACTTTAGTATATCAGAACACAAAAATGGCTCTTCTAAAACCTCAAAACTTGGCAAGTGTAAGAGGATATTCCTCATTACACAGCAAGAACGTCATTCTACCTCATACAGCAGTTAGGCATTGATGCAGTTAGCACTTGCTGTCAGTATATAGTTAACCTGAATAATTATGGAGGTAGTGTTTTAGTTACTTTTCTTCCATCCTTAAACCACTCCCTCCTCCCCTACATTCAGAGAAATAAAAACAGTCTAGTTTATCGCAGTTTGTTCTCAGAACAAGATTACTCTGGTGTGCTGATAATTTACTGAGATTTCATCAAGATATACCACCACTAGGACTATGGTACTGTTTCAAAGGTAGGAACGTACAATAATTCATCAATACTGTCTTGAAGGATGGCACTGGAGGAAGGCAGCTCTAAACAAATATCTGCCACTGTTTTCCAGCCCCTTGCCTAAACCTCTAGGCCAGTGGTTCCCAAACTTGTTCTGCTGCTTGTTCAGGGAAAGCCCCTGGCAGGTCGGGCCGGTTTGTTTATCTGCCATGTCCACAGGTTCAGCTGATCGTGGTTCCCAGTCACCGCAGTTCACACTTCAGGCCAATGGGAGCTGCTGGAAGTGGCGCGGGACGAGGTACATACTGGCCACCACTTCCAGCAGCTCCCATTGGCATGGAGCAGTGAACTGCGGCAACTGAGAGCCGCGATCGGCCAAACCTGTGGACGCGGCAGGTAAACAAACCGGCCCGGCCTGCCAGGGGCTTTCACTGCACAAGCAGCGGAACAAGTTTTGGAACCACTGCTCTAGGCCATGCTACCTCAAGTCTTAGGTAGGCAAGATTCATGCTGATCAGGCATATACTAACTAAACTACAAGACTTTGAAGTCTTCAGATGGCCAATAACCCTCCTTCCTGAAGAGCTGCTCTTCATCTGAATTAAAAGGATTTGGGTAGCAGGGAAGGTTAAGAATGATTTCATTATTAATATTACAGTAATCCCCAGTCCTCTATAAAGCCTTATATCAGAGGCCCATTGAGCTAGGCCCAATAGATACAAATAGTATGAGATTGTCCTTTCCTCAGAGAGATTACAGGATAGAATGGGGGGGGGCGGGGCGTGCAAAGAGGAAAGGGAAAGAAACTAAAAGTATCAGGTGTAAATACCAAGGAGATAGGGGAATTGATCACGGTGCCACAATGAGAATAACCAGGAGTAAAGGAATGAAATCAAAAGAGTATTTTCTGATGTTCCATCTATCTTTTCCAATGGTAAGATTTATAATAGTCTCCTAAGGGAAGTGGAGGAAGCACCACTGATTGAAGGATTTTAAACTAGATCAGACAAAGTGCTAAAGAGTACTCTGTAGGGGGAAATCCTGCACTGGCTGGGGAGAGGCTAGGTGGCCTAATGCTGAATGGGTTCTTCCATTTCACACTTCCTCTGTGATGTTTCACCCAGAGCGTAAGATTGTTGTGCACCAGATTTAAATAAGCAACATTCTAAACTAATCAGTGCGGTCTCAAAGCCTGCGAATTGGGCCTCAAAGTCTCAGCTGCTCTGCTGCCACATAATCATTTTTGCATGAAGCCAAAATGACATCCAGTGACTATCACATTTGTCATACATAGGCATTTCTTTACACTATTAGCACAGGACATGCGCCATATGCATTTTTCTGTCAGAAAGCAAGGACCCTAGTTGATTTTAACCACGAGCCATGTTCAGCTCACTTTCTAAACAGTATTATTTGTGCTGCCCTGAGCAATTTGAATATTGTGTTGTACATTAAACAAACCTAATCTCATTTCATTATTCCACACTAGTTCCACTACTTAAACTTCTAGCCAAAACATCAGTTTAAATGTTACTGATAGGTTATTAGTACTATGTCTGCTTAATCTTATCTGTCAATCATTTAAAATTACCCTCAGCAGAATTCTAAGCATACCTTCTAAAAATCACAATTTGCATTCTGAGCATTTGGAGTGCACATACCTGCTGCCCTCAGCCCAATGATGCGAATGTACATTATCCCCCCCTTCTTCCCTGGATAATTATCACGGAGTGTAAAGAGCATCAGGAATAGCATTTACTTTTCAGCAGACTATCCAAACATAATCAGCCAGTTATCAGTATAATGACAAGCACAATGATCAGTACTGTCAGTCAATATCAAGGTACTCCTACCTACTCCAGCTGCTTTCAAAGTGCTGTCTTCTTTTAATATGAGTTTGTCATCATCCTCCAAACTCACTACAAGTTCATTGGTCTAGAAATAAGTAAACAGGAATATAAAGATAAATGCAGGTTTTATTAGCTCTGCCATTATGTTCTCTAAAATACATAGATCTTGCTATATCCACACATAAAAGGGGGGCAAAGGAACAGATAGTCAATGTACCTTAGATCCATGTGCTTGGTGAATAATCTTCATCATATCTGGAAGAAAATACAAAACTTCCCTTAAGATGTGGTTCATTATATAGGACAATGGCACTGTGAGGGTTCCATGTTTGTCATCTCTTGAGGATTTTCAAGTGTTCTCTGTTCAAAAAGATAAAAACAAAACTCTCTCCACTAGCAGCTAGCCCTGCAATCCAAACCTGAAATCTGAGAATCAAGCTAGGTTCTTTTCTTCGCAGGTATTACCACCTGTGTTAGAAGTTCTGTCACGCAAGTTAGGGTCTCAAGGACATTTACTCCATCCTGTTGTCTTCATCCTATGCCCTCCGTGATACCCTTGCAATCTGTCTTCAGTGAGATTGCACAGGTGCATGGAAGGTGTTTGGAATTTAATAAACAAATCTGTTGATGCTGCACAAGAAGAAAGAGAAGTCAACTTGCTCTCCCAACGCGGTGTTGGCTCTGCTCTGCTAACAGGAGAAAAAAGTAGTAACAACTTAATTTTGTCACTAAAATAAGCAGAGATGGCAGAATGCACACACAGGGAGCAGAGTCAGTAAACGGATGCCATTGTTACATACATAGACACTTTAATATTAAAACAGAATTCCAACGCATCTGTGTTTGAACAAACTCAAAATAGGACACGAGTGCTTTTTCAGCAAAGGAGCTAAAAACTTGATACTATTTACCCACTTGTAAGTCTAGAAGTGGGGGGAGGGAAATGCGGACTAGAGTAACTTTCAGATTGGTGTGACTGAGTATTCAGAGCTCAGGTACAATAAAGATCACATTCTCAATTATAGGTTTAATCCAAGGCTTTAATCCATGAACATACACACAACTTCAGCCCATTTTGTACATTTTATTCATAGCATTTAAGGATAGTTGAGTTGCCTTCCTCTCCCAGTGCAAAGGTCACTAAAGATTTAGTACATAGTGCCAGTTGCAGTACTACTCATATATCTTAGAAGCAAGACATGCATTAAACAACACTTATTGGAATCTTATCATTACATAGAGGTACTGCAAGAAGACCAAATAATCACACTGAAAACATACTAAGCTTTCGTCTCTAGGAAGTGAACATGCGAACTATCAATGATCTTTACTAACCTCAGCCAACTCTATACCCCAATGAATGGAGTCCAAGAGCAGCCTACTGGTTTTCAAATCCTAGTACAACTTCACATCCCCAGTCTCTGAGCTGATTTCTTACTTAGCCATTCAGTTTCTGAGTCACTCTTGATTTTATCTCTTCACAGCTCCACCACTGACCACAGAAATGTTTGCATTTAACCATTTGCCCTAAGAAGGAGAGGCTGTTCTAACCCCACCATGTAGATAAAATATCAGTTTCTTCAAATACGCGCTAAAGCCTCACCTCCTCCCATTTGACATTTTACCTCAAACTAATCTCACTTGAGCACATAAATAGATTTTACCTTGTGTTCCTCGTAACAGGCTTTTTGTGACAGTTGATATAAAATATTGTCATGAGATACTAAACTGTAATGAACTCAGGTGACAATTCTTTGTATTATTTCTATTGGGTAGGGCCTAGAGGACTCCACCAGGTTGGGTGTCCATTGTGCTAGGAACTGTACCAACGTGTGGTAAATGACAGTCCCTGCCCCAAAGTGTTTACAATCTAAAAGACAAAATGTGACACGTGTCAGATAAAGAAAAGGATGGAGGGAATGAAGTAAAACTAACAGAATGCTTTAGTACAGACTAGCTGTCTGCTACCTGCCCAGCCAGTATCAGATGACAGTTCTCTATGGGAAACGTGGTAGAGGTGCGTTTTAAGGAGGGATACAAAGGAGGATAACATGGCGGCTTTGTGGAACTTCCATCATATTGCCTCATGTGCACAGGAAAAGGTGCAAAAGGGAAAGAAGCAGACAAGAGGGCGACCAAGGCTGACATCGTAGGTGTCACACAGGCAGAGTCAATGTAATGACAAGATGGACAGACAGGAAGAAACTAACCTGTGAAGGGTTCTGACAGCGAGAACAAGAATTTTAGGTATGATGCAATGGAGAAGGTTGAGCCAATGGAGAGACAAAGAGGAGGGAGCCTTAGTCCAAGTGAAGCACCAAGAAAATGAGTTTGACGGCAGCATTTTTAATGAATCTGAGGAAAAGAGGCAGCAACAGTCGAGCCAGACTGGTGGAAGTTGCACAACTTAGACTGGAAGCTCTTTGAGGCAGGCAACGCCTTTTCATTCTGTTTGTACAGCGCCTAGCAAAATGTGGTCAGGGCTCCTCGGTGCTATGGTAATACAAAGAAACATGTAAGTCAAGGTGAGGGGCAATCAGGGTCTAGATGCGATGAGTCAGAGCGGAGATAAGGTTGGCCCTTTATGATGCTGGCCAAGAAGCAGCAGCAAGATTTGTACAGTGATGGCTGAGAGAACCAAAAGAAGGCAGAGTTACAGGAGAAGCCCAGATTAAAGGCATGTGTGATGAGGAGGATGGTGGTGCTACCCACCACCACGGTAGAGAAATGAAAGAGAGAGGGCAGGGCTCAGAGGAAAGATCAGGAGCTTGGTTTTGATTCCTTACATGCAAACTCAGCATAACTGGCACTTACGGCTGAGAGGCTAAGGCTGAGCTAGTGTAACAGGAATCAAACTGCTGCCCTGGTGTTAGTTCTGTTCCCTCGATCGTACAGTATTTTGTTCAGTCCTCTGAATAGCAATTAGCCATATGTCCACAAGCACATGCGCACAGTAAATCTCCCCTCATGCCATGTGTGGTGACTAGACCAAAAGTTGTGCGTGGACCTGCAGGTATACCACAGCATAAAAAATAAAATGATAGCCCAGGTCTCCTTCATTTGCCACAAAAGGGAAGAATGGCACTCCAGAGACAGATGTTTCAAATCTCTGGAATTGTAAGTCCTTAAACAATACAAATATTCACATCTGTCCTCTAAATTCAGAGAAACAAGTTGAAGATAGACACATTAACAAATTAAACTCTAATCCCCGATACATTTCCCACTTGCTCCCATTTTGCACCTCCTGAGTCCCCATCAGTGTGAATGAAGAATCAGGCCCTATGCTAGTTTAGTCTCTTGATATAGGCATGTAATTCCCAGCCCCATTCACAGGAGTTACATGTGTGCCTCACTCAGGGAGAGGCTTCATCGGTATGGTAGATGTGGTTTGCTAACCCCACCTTGGACAGAGGGAGGTGGGAATGGCATTGATGGCAGAGGGGCATCTGTAAGGAAACCCCTGGAACAGTTCATCTTGGGAGAGGTTTATGTCTCAGGGAAAGTGTTCTATTGTCATTTGAGTTATTCTTTATGCTGTATAACTGCATGACCTTGCTGTCATCCATTGCACCACTTTTTCTCTAGTCACCAAACAGCATAATTAAAGCCAAATCCCAGAAAACGGATAAATGTGGACTATATAGAGCGTGTTCTATTCAAAGTATGATACTCTCCACCTGCTTACACCAAGGAAACTTGCATGTGAGCAGCATTACTTGCAACAATTATTAGAGCACAGAATCAGATTTAAATTTTACCCCAGGCTATTTCATTTCATCCCAAGCTTACATTTAGGAGCTTTCCTATTTACTTTAGGCAGGTTTTCCTCCTCCTCCTCTTGTTTAATATTATGTAAATTCTTTAAGTACATAAATCTAAATATTTTCCACTCGGTGCCTTTAGCTCCTTCTTGGCCATCCTGTGTGACCTCACAATTAGTAGCTGGATATTGAAATGCATAACCACGAAGAGGACTGTGATTTCAAAGTACTGTGGGTCACAAGCTGCTCTGCAGAATGGGAACAGAGTTTAAAAGGCACTTACAACAATGATAAAAAATTAATATCCTAAAATGCATTTGCCAATTAGCAGCAGAATGTGTAATGTGCTGCCTAATTCTGAAGTGAATACAGAAATTCATAGTAATCGTTGGGTTTTGTAGACACATGATGTAAAGCTAATGGTGTGTGTATGACATTCACAGTAGGGCTGTGCCAAATTAACCATTAGGTTGACTGGTTGTTTCCTGAAAGCAGCTGCAAAACTATGAGTGTGTGTGTTGCAGCTCCCTTCAGGAAACTAGTCCTGACTTACTATATTTAGATGGAAATAACTGTAATGCAGTTAAATCACATAAGAATTGGTATAACATATTGTACACACATTTCTTAAAGAATAAGAAAAATCACATACCATATTTGTATTTTTTAAAGGGAGGTGGAAGTCCTGTTCTTAAAGACACATCTATTAAAAATAAAGAGACTACATGAAAAGGATTGTAACAATTTTCTTTTTATATTTTTCAATGATTACTTCATGAAGCTTGCACTCTGAATTTGAAGTTTAAAATAAATCTCAAATCAGGAAACTTGTCTTAACATCAAAAGAGCAACTGGTACAACTCTGAGCCCAGGTCCTACAAATTCTATGGTACACTTTACTTGTGTGAGTAGCTCCACTGACTTCAGTGGGACTACCCACATGTATAATGTTCAGGAAAGGTGTACAGGATCAGAGCCTTGAAGTCTGATCCTCCAAAGCTCTACTGTCATGTGTATCCTATTAACATTTTCATAGGGCCAGAAGTCCTGCGTCCCCATTTGCAAATTGCACCCAAACAATCGGATGTGGAAAAAATAGTCTGCTAACCAGCTCCCAAAATAAAATCGCACTACTGAAAATTAGCCCCTTTATGGGCTCAATCTTGCTTGGTGTCGAGCAACTCCAGAAGATGCTGAGCACCTGTGTGCATTTCTGGCTGACAGAACTCAGCCTGGAAGAAAACAAATCCCAGAGAAGACACTCATATAGTGGTACCTTCCATCATTGAAAATAACTATGCAGAACACTTCCTCTCCATTTACATAAGATCCGCTTTGCTTTCCCTCTCTGCCAAACGGTGGTGTAGCCCCTAGTCATGTGGAAACAGTGACCAGAGATTCGCTAGATGGCATATGTCCCTAATACTTTTTGAGTAGCTGCCCAACAATGCAGCCCATGCAGCTTGGGGCATTGAGCCAACTGCAGCACAGCCATGCACAGCACAGCACAGTCTTGCCATGACTGATCATGGGGATTTCCAGTGCAGTGCAGAGGGAGGTAATGCCTACATGTAGTTGGACATCCTCTGTGGGATCAAGGGCCAAATCCCCCATGGATCCCTGGTTCCCCAGTCCCCTCCATCCCCAGCAGGTCAAAGGGGAACATGTGGAGCTGGCAGCTTTAATGGAGCCACAGGAGTTTTCCCATTAATTTACTCCTCTACACCTGCTTACGCACAGACAGCAAAGTACAGGGACCAAATAAGTGTGTAAAAATAACAGTGCCTTACCATTCTTTACAAATGTAATGAATTGCTTCACAGTCTGGTCCAAATTAACTCCATGATACACCACAGGTCTGAAATTACGGTGCTCAAAGGAGCGAACCAGGCGAACAGTAATGGTTGAGTTTTCTGATGACATGTGAATTAACTGCAAACACCCTAGAAGATATCAAAGAGAGTAATTACTGCGTTATCTCTTTGTATAAATATAATAGCTAAAAGAACGAGCTGCAGGTGTGTTAGTCTGACATTCTCAAAGAGTTACAAAATTTTAAATATACTGTGCCCTCACTTTAGGCCCAATTCTGTACCACTTTTGCTATGATTATGATGAGAGCAAGAGCAGAGCCATAGCCTCCCTGACACAGGATTGTCCAGAATTTAAGGGTAGAATTTGACACTATATGTCAGATGGCCCAGTTCTGCAGTTGTTCCATGTACAGAACTGCCACTGAGAACAGCAGCAGCTCCATGAACAAGCCACAGGGTCAGGCCCTATATTAAGAAGAAAAAAAAGACTGCAGAAAAATGGTTTAAAGCTGTGCGATACATGTTTTGCTTTTAACTTATTTGTAAATCCAAGTCACTGAAAAGTCTGCCTGTCCTCTATGATCCAAAGGATAGAATGACACTATAAACAAAAATAAAAGCTTATTTGTAATACATCAGTATCGCACAGACACATGATATAGAAAAATGCCTCTGCTGCCACCTAAGGCTCATCTTTACATTGTATAACAAATTAAAATTAAATCCAACAAAATAATAGTGATGAAGATAACGTACTGGTGTGTCATTTTTGTAGGAATTAGGGGGCCAAATTCTCCTCCATTTATGCTAGTATAAATCCAGAGTAACCCCACTGGATTTACACCTCTGTACCTGAAGGCAGAATATGGACTGGTAGGTGGGGGGCGGGGTTTGGCTTAAGTCTGCATTTCTCCCCCTCTTCCCCTTTAAGTCAGACAGAGATTTTAGTTCAGCACCATCATAGTTAATTTCCTGTCTCTGTAACCAGCAGAGCTGTTTCCTGCCACTGATGAGATCCCCAGTTTTCAGTGGTAGATGCTCTTCCACTTCCTCCAATTCTGTTAGTTCATTAGCTTTCTGCAACAATGACACTGGGCCACAGCTTCAGTGCCAGGAAGTTTGTCTTTAGCACAGAGCTACATTTCAGCTGCCTTTGCAGTTATCTCCAACTATCTGCACAATATTTTCATGCTTTCTTGCTCATTCTATTTGTCTCTCACGTATTGATTCCTTATGTATTTGTTGCCCTCCAATAACTAAGAGACTTGTGTATCTGAAATGTTTTCAATTGTTTATTTAGTCTTTCTCAATCAATCATAGATACTTATATGGTCCCTATTACCATAGTATCTGAGCACCTCACAATCTTTAATTCATTTATGCTCACAACACTCCTTTGAGATAGGAAAGTGCTATTTATCCAATGGGGAACTGAGGCACAAATCTCCCAAGTCCCAAGCTAATGTACTAAACTACTGAGCTATCCTTCTTTTAAGTAATTCACAGGGCTTCGCTTCCATTTTTGTTTAGAAAGGGATCCTTCTGTCCTCCAACTTTACCAAACTTTTGCAGGTGAGGGGACGGGTCACATTTAAAGTTTTTGACCCAAGTTCTATGCCTGAAGCACAATCATCAAGTTAAAACACAGTACATCAGCATCTCATTTATATAATGTGTACATACAAAAACATATTATTTTATATCTGAAAAGAGGGTTTTTTATTATGCTAAAAGAGGTGAACATTTTCCTGGTCCTTTTCCACACAGAACTGAAAGTTGAAAGACCCTTAGCACAGAGAAGGACCCTCCTGGGTTCTGAATGCATTCTACCTCCAGAACTATATAAGACCATCTTGGGGGAAGCAGATTCTAAGGTGGAGAGGAAGAGAAGCCAGTGAGGTTAGCATTCAGCACCTAGATGAGGAAATGCTGATATCTTAGGCTGATCTAATCACGAGATGGGGCAGATTCTGTGCTGCACTTCTCAGGAGGCACAACACAGAAAGTGCAGCCCAGAAAACCAACAAACTGTCCAATGCAGACATACTGATGGTCGATTGTACTCTGTAAGAAACAAACCATCCCTGGACTTGTGCTTAGATATTTCTTCCATATCCAAGACAGACACAAGATCACCAAGGCTAACTTAAGAGCTTTGCAGTAAAGCTCTGCCCCGCAGTGTAAAAGAAACCCTTTTCTGTATTTCATCAAAAAGCCCAGGTTTTGATGAGGACTCCAAGTGACAGTTCACTGAAAATTCCCTCATACTGCATCCCCCTGCCTCACACCCCCGTGTCCGCTACAGACAGTCCCCTGCCCCCCACCTCACATACCTGCCACAAGCAGCCCCCTACCCCTCACACACACCCCAACTCCCCTTCATTCCCCCCGCACGTCCACTACAGACAGCCTCCAATTTGCTACAGGGAGCCTTCCACCCCCCAACCTGCTTTGTCACTGTCATGTACTCCTTGTACACCATACGTAGGTTGTAGGGCTGCAACTAGTAGGTCAGGCTTTTATACCAGATTAAGGCTATGTCTACATTGCCACTTTCAGTGCTAAAACTTTAGTCATTCAGAGGTGTGAAAAAACACCCCCGAGCGACAAAAGTTTTAGCACTGAAAAGCGTCAGCATAGACAGCGCTTTATCGCCGAGAGCAAAGCTACGGCCGCTTGTTCAGGGTGGGATTTTTTTTTATCGCCAGGAGAGCTCGACCCGGTCAATAAAGCGTGTCTGTGCTGCCCATGTCACAATGCTGCCAACATCTGCCTGGTAGAGGTGTTGTTATTAAAGATCCTTTGTGATGTTAATTCTGCAACATTCCCATGCAGATACTTATTCTTTATGTCCTTGCTGATGCCCGGCAACCACGCTGACTGGCTGGCCCACTCACTGCATTTATTTAGTCCTTGTGGCCTTTGTGGATGAAGTTTAGGATATCTCCTCTCACTGCATTTGGAATTACGATACAATCACCTTTAATAATGAGTCAAGTTGATTTGCTTAATTGTCCATGTACCACAAAATAATCTCTTGTCACTTCCTCTAGATACTTGAGCCAGTCGGCCCTAATGTAACTAAGAATTTGTTGGAAGTTGCATATCTGTCAAGATTGATCTTTGCAGCTGGTATAGTATCTTTTCTGACACTGGACTGTATGCCATCCACATATGCCTTTATGCCATCTCTGACCTCACAAGTAGTTGAGTGTGATACTGGCTGTGATAAAGTGTCTGATTTTTCACAGGAACATATTTAGCAGTTGGGTTAACTCTTATTAACCCTATCGATAGATGTTGCCATCTCAGTAGTGCTTGATCCACATCTTTTCTGCTGATGAAGGTTATAAGTGATTTATAGTCAGTTATCTGTATGGATGGGATTCTTTTTTAGTGATATCTGTAAAAATTCTCACCTGCCTATATGTTAGCCAAGCATTCCTTTTCAATCTGTTCCTATCATTTTTCCGCTTCTGTGAGCGAGTAAGAACAAAATGCAACTAGCTTCCACTCAGATCCATGTTGTTGCAACAATATAACACCTAGGCCATAGCAGCTTGCATCCGCACTGACCATTGTGGGTTTCACATCATAGCAGTGCTCTAACAAGGGCGAGGTGAGTGGAGGGGTGCAGCTCTATTGCAATCGGTGGCGTTTCAGTGGCAGCTCAACCACCGCTGCTTCTTTGGCAGCAATTCAGCAGCTGGTCCCCAAGTCCCTCTCGGAGGGAAGGACCTACCGCTGAATTGCCACCGCCATTTCATTCACTCCTCAGCAGCAATTCGGTGGCAGGTCCTTCCCTCTGAGCGGAACTCAGGGACCCGCCACCAAATTGCCGCCAGAGAGTATGGAGCCAGCCCTTGCCTCAGGCACAAAAATTCCTTGTTACGGCTCTGCATTATAGTACTTGAGAAAAAGAACTGTTGATGATTTCTTTTACCTTTTTAAAGGCAATTTCTTGATTTGTCTCCCCTAGCCAAGATGTGTTGGACTTTAACAGTTCATTCAATGGTTCTGTCACTGTATAAATGTCTTGGAGGTATTGACCAAGGTAATTTAATATCCCCAGTATGCATCTCAGTTCTGGTACATTCAATTCTCAAATTGGATTCCCCTCTCTGATTTCATCTTTATTGTCTGTACCAAAAACTCAATTTGATGCAGGCGGAAAAAGCACTTTTCCTTGTTTAGCTGTAGTACTGATTGACTGATTAGGTTTAGAACTTTGTTAAAGGTTTTGTTGTGCTCCTCCATTTATAACCTATGTTCACTTACGCAATGAATACTTTTATTGACACAGCATCTTGAGGGAATTTTGGCTTCTCCCTAATGTGATGCCTGTGTCCCAGAGGAACTGACACAGCAAGGAACTGAGTTCTCAGAAGCTGCCCTTAAATCTCAGATGCTGACCCTTCTCTCCTAACCCCTGCAATCCCTTGTGACCCTAGCCACCTGAACCTCCTCCCTACACCTGTGGTCTCTTACCTCCAGTAGTTCAGCCATGCAGCTCGCCCTGCCTGCCTGCCACTGTGATCCTAATGCAGGTGACAGCCTGGATTCCATGTTATTGTTTTAATTTCATGATTCCATCCATGTTCTCATTAATGCAGATTTCATAAGGCCCGACACAAAACTTTGTATTTTTCCATTTTTCTTTGTAATTGGTACCACTGGGCACCTCATGATGCTGGCTCAAAGATTTTCTTGATTAAGCCAATCTATTCTATTCTCTTTAACTCCGTTTCCCCTTTATTAAGCAACACTATATGTTTCAACACTGCCTCTTCAGGTTATTTATACTCATACTCTTTCCAGAACTCCAATATCAAATACTCCAAGAAGTTCTGCCACTTTTCTAATTAGGCCCATCATGGCTTCCATGCTGCAGCTGAGAAGGTTGTTGGTGTTTGGTCCTTTGATCATATACACTCTGAATGCAAACCTTTTGTCTTTGTAAGTTGTTTCTATGGTAAACTGATCCATACACTTCACAATACTTCCAGGGCTAGTCAGGATTGTGTCAAACAATTTCAGCTCTGGGAGGACTTCAAGGTGATTATACTTCCCTTCTTGTATGACTTTCACATCTGCTCTTGAGTCAATTTTAAACTCAGTGGTCTTTCTATGAATATTCAGTTTCACTCTCTAGGTAGGCTCTGTCATCACACTTGATAGACCCCAGAAACAATACCTCTTGACTGCCCCAGTGCAGCAAACATCTGCAAAATATCCATATTTTGTGTATTTGTTATATTTTGCACCTTTGGCTGAACACACATCTCATGGACTATGGCTTTTTCCATATGCTGTGCATTTAGTCTGAAAGGTTTTTGTAGTTCACCTGTGTATAAGGTCAAATCAGTCTTTAATTATAGCTACTGTGAGATACTTTTATCTGTAAGATCAATAACCTGTCTACCGCTGATATTTTTACGTTTTATAGCCTTCAAATCAGAGCTTTCTGCCAAGGCATGCAAAGCTGCTATAAAAGATTCAACAGATTTCCCTCATTCTTGACTTCTCTGGCAAAAACACACCCTTTCATACGCCGCATTTCGCTGAGGTATAAAGCAGGCATCAAGCACTGCCAGAAGTCTTTCATCATCATCTTTGTGATGGTTGTCATTAAAGGCAATGGATTTAAAGTTATGCTCTGCCGACCTTCCCCGGAGCAGAAATGAAAGATGACATTGGGACGTCTCCAGGTTCTGGGTGCTGTTCAGCAGCAACGTCTTGCCGTCTGCCCACCCTGGCACAGCTGAGCTTCCGGGGGCACTGAAAACCGTCATACCATCCAGCCTGCAACCTTCGCTGCCCTCCTGTGGTGCCAGTGGGGCTGCCCTCGTGCCTGGCACCACGGCCTGTGCTCCTCCCACCGGCAGGCTGCGGAGAAGCTGCCAGCACCTCAGGCCTCTACTGCAGACTCAGACTGGTCAACGCACTTCCCTGGAGAGACGTGTTTGCCCCGCCCCCACGGCTGGCCACGTGACACACAGCACCACCTAGGGGCTGGAGGTTATACTACAGCCACCACCACTGCCCCCCCTTCCCCACCCCCACCACGGGCCCGCCAACCGCCACACTCCCCTAAGCTCGCGCTCCCTCGCCCCCTGGCCCCGCCATCAAGCACACGCTACCGCCCTCAAATCTTACTGCTACGCTCTGCCCGGGCACTTCCGGCTTCACCGCCCTCACACCATCCGACAGTATCACGTGACCCTCCCCTGCCTCCGCACTTTCCGACGTAGGGGCGGGGCCTCTCCCAACGCCCAAGGCTCCGCGATTGGCCGCACGATACTCTATCCCCGGCCCCGCCTCGCTCCTGCCACTGCTCCGTATGATTGGGCGCAGGCCTCGCTCGACCTCGCCCCTCGCTGTTCCCGGATTGGCGTCGGGCGTTCTGACCATGACCCTCCTTTGGTGATTGGCGGCGAGCGCCCTGACCCCGCCTCCCGCGCGGGAGGATTGGTGTGGGTGGGCCGCCGTTTCTCCCGCCCTTCCCGCCCCGATGGAACCGTGATTAGTCACTGGACGCCGCGTCCCCGCCCCTATCCCGCCGCGCTCTGTGATTGGGCGGCGGGCGCTCTGGTGATGGCTGAAGTACTGGCTCTGTGGGAGAAGGCGGAAACGCTGCTGCACGTGGGGAGGAGGGTCCGAGCCAGCGAATCAACCGCACACCAACTTGTTGCTCCCGGCCGCTGCTATGTCTCAGGTACGGGGAGCCCGCGCAGAGGGGGAGGGGGCTGTGGCGGGGGGCTGAGGAGCTGTCTGCCCCCCCCCCCCCGTTCCCATCCCCTCAGCAAGAGGGGGGGGCGCTTCACTCGCGTGGTTTCGCCCATTGTAGCTGGGACTCGGGATCCCCTCCGTTTTCCTGCCCTCCCCCGGCTGAGGGGGCAGCTCTGGCTCGGCGCTAGCGATGACCCCTCCCCTTTCCGCCCTTCTCCCGGGGGCTCTGGGCTGCCCGCCTCCCCGTGAGAGAGACCTGGGGCGCGATCGCGGGGCGAGCCTGGACCCAGGCAGCTTCTCCTTTCGCCCGGGGCTCCCGCCGCCGTCTACTCCTCGGAGGCCCCGCTGGGGCTGGAGCGAGCGAAGTGGGAGTTGCAGCTTCCCCCCTGTCGCTGCAGCGCTAAGCCCTGAGTCTGCTGGCGGCCGTGGGGCAGGGCCCTACTCCGACGAGTGTCCGCTCTGAAACTGGGTTGAGAGCTACCCTGGAGGGGTCAAGGGGAGGGACGCATGCCCGGCACGGAGGCGGGGTGGGGCACACCGGCTGCATCCTTCTTGTTTCTCCACCGCCTAACTTGTGTAGTGCTGCTATTGCAGGTGGTTATGGGGGCTGGTATTAGCCTTACAAAGGGAGAGGCGTTTGCATGGGTGCACAAGGTCGCTTAAGGGCGTCCTGGGTGGTAGCGGAGACTGGGAGAGTCCAATGTCTATGCGGCTAGTAAGGGCATGGTGTGACAATGCCATGGTGAAGAACAAGTGGCCTGATGATCAAGGTTCACACCAGTGTAATTGGAGGAAGCACTGCTGAAGCCAGTGGCATTATGCTGGTGTCAGGGGACAGACGAGACTGTTGCAGAAGCTGCGGTCTGTCTCCTAACACATCCAGGAGGTCTGATGGCTTGGTAACAGCTAGGACACAAGTTGTGCAGTTAATGTGTCCTCGCACTCTTTAGCAAGCTACTAACTACTTTATGTGCAGGTGCAGCTTTATAAAATAAGGGATAGTGTTTCCCTTACACAAAAGTGGCCCATAAAACACTTATATAAATCTCTGCTGTGTAGCATGAGACAATAAACTGATGGGAGTGAAGAGACTATACAGGGAAGAGGCCATTCACTTGATGGATAGGGTGGGAAATGGCCAATAATTACCAACAAAAATGGTAGGTGCCAGCTATCTGACTAAGTAATCTCAGAATCACAGAGTGAACTTTCTTAACTGGAGGAGTTAAAGGGTGGGGAAGCTTAACATTTTATGGCTGTGTTTGAGGCCTCCTTTTTCCCAAGGTGTCTGCAGATTTCTCAACTTCTTTTCCCATGCAATATTTGTAGCAAACATCTCTGATCCTGCTGCTGCTTTCATAAGAGCAGACTTTCACCCCTAATCCTACAGGGCACAAACTGATTGATAACATAGTTCAATTGACTTTTAATGTAAATGTTACAATTATTTGTATTCTGTGTAAACAGAAATGCTATGTTTCTAATCTCTTGTCTCACCTTCATGTAAATGCCAGTCCTGAGACTTGGTTTCAGTTTTAATTTTTGTGTTCTTCCTACTATTTTGTCATCTTTAAGCAGACCTTGCATTTGTCAGTTCAAGATTTAAACTAATATCTACTGGCAAGAGTGAAAACTAACAGAGAACTTTTGATCTTTTCATGCACTTACCTTTTCATTTAGGCTGAGTTTGATAAAGCTGCTGAAGAAGTTAAGCAACTGAAATCTCAACCGACAGATGAAGAAATGCTGTACATCTACAGTCACTTCAAACAAGCTACAGTTGGAGATATAAACACAGGTATGTATTGGAAAGGAGTTCCAGGCTTGAGGAATAAAGTGCTCATAAACACTAATTCTCAATAAAGAGAGATGTACATCTAAAGCCATTAGCAGCTAGTGTTAAGTGAGCATCAGTCTTGCTATAAATTACTCTTAAGTAGTGAAACTGAGTGGTGTAATGCAACATGACTTTGACCTCTAGCCCTCAAATCACTGGTAGTAAACAACTATGCTGCTGCATTCTTGAGGCAAAATCTCTATGGTGTGGGCAAAGAGTGGGTTTCTGAAAGTTTGGAAGTACCGCTGCTTTGGCATAATCTTTACATAGAAATGTATGCAATTACATGTCCTAACTCTCTACTATTTAACTGAGATCTGCTTGAACAACATAAAAATGACAAGTTTCAGAGTGATCGCCATGTTAGTTTGTATGAGCAAAAACAATGAGGAGTCCTTGTGACACCTTACACACCTACAAATTTATCTGGGCATAGGCTTTCGTGGGCTTTTTAGTCTCTAAGGTGCCACAAGGACTCTTTGTTTTAGCTGATAAAAATAATGGCGCGTTCTTACCCTGCATTTCATTCTCTATCATGTACTTTTTCCACTTGGGATTCTTAACTACTGACCACAGGTCCTCCCAGTTTTATATGCTGGAGCAATACTGTTTCAATTCTGTGTGTAGATGTATTTGGCCAGTAAATTGTATTGCACTAGATTGAGCAATGCCTCATTAAAATGAATAGGGTATTGGTAGCTATGTAAATCCCTTTCTAAGCGAATAACTGATTGTCCTTTATTCTCAAAACTTAAAGTAGCTGCCCCTAGTTGACTGACATAGGGAAAAACAACATAGTCTGGCACTGGCAGTAGGGTAGCTAATAGGTGAAAAGCAAATAAACTTATTTCTGATTCTTTAAGGCCGAGTACAAATTGTAATTAAAGGGTTTTCACTGGTTTGGTTTAGACTAGTGCAATTTAATGACACTTGCTTTTGATTTTTAAATCTGGCCTATACACCTCTACCTTGATGTAATGCTGTCCTCAAGAGCCAAAAAATCTTCCTGGGTTCTAGGTGAAACCACGTTATATCAAACTTGCTTTGATCCACTGAAGTGCGCAGCCCCGCATTGCCCCCCGGAGCACTGCTTTACTGCGTTATATCCAAATCCTTGTTATATTGGGTCGCATTACCTCAAGGTAGAGGTGTACTTGCTTAGCATACTCTAAATCTACAGGCATTAACTGAAAACCAGTTTTGAACAAATACAGGTTAAAATACAGAAGGTGCACTGGCTGAGGTTAAATCAGTGCAACTTGTGTATAGAAAACTCTAAGAATTCTGCATCCTTTTATACAGCTGCTAGGTAAAACAGCATTCATTTTCAGTTTGGGGGCAGCTGTGACTAAGAGGCTATCTAGACTAGGAGAATAGCACTGATGTAGATTTCTGCATCTATGGCAATGAGGCTTGAACTGGTGTGTTTACCAGGGTAAACTGCAGCATACAATACATATCTGCATTTACATACTGCACTCATATAAATAGTGTCGATAAAGCCTAAATAGTACTATTACTAAGGAAAACCAAAGGCAGCAGAAGCCATAAAAAAAAAAATCAAAGCAGGTGTGTACTGAAACAAGAGAAACTTCAATCAGAGCTGGCTATGGGGTTGGAGGAGAAACCAGTCCACCCACAGATGAGAGGTGATAAGCCTGTTCCACAGCTTCACTTATCTTACGATGCAGACTTTCATCCTTTCCCAGTCTAACAATGCAGACAGTCTCTTAGTGATCTTGCATAATATCTGAAGTGAATTAAATCTAGAAATGGAAAAATACCAGCTGAAGCACTGGCCTACTGAACCAGTTAGTGATGAGGTCTATCAGACATAGGTCTGGTTCCAAGCTGCCTGGAGTTAACAAATCTACAGTGTGCCAAGTGTGCACACACTTCTTTATAGACAAACTTGCACTGCACTGTAGGCCTGACTCTTCAAAGGAGCAGAGGTGAAAAAAGCCAAGCAGTTTTCTAAGCTTAGGCTTCTGGCACAGCTTGGAATGCAAAATTACTATTCAGTCAGATTAGTGGTCTTGAAGTGTCATGGCATGCTATTAAAACTTGCTTCCGAACACCACTAAAAATCATGCATCAGTTCACAGCTTACTGGCACATGTGGAGCATTAACCTAGTTTCCCATTTTGTTACAGGGTGGAACTACCAACTAGTGCTATAAGTCACTCCACTGCTGTAAGGGCCAGCACAAGGTTAATGCTCCGCCTTTACATCTAGCCACTGGTCTCATAGCACTTACCCATGACTGCATATTAAATTTACCCATATTACATTTCATTGGGAACTCTGGGAACTTTGAGAAGACCAAAAGCTGGAAGTTCTTCTTGAGATTGGGAAGAGGCATATTACCTTTCTCTTGTCTATTATGCCATCTCTTTGGCTACAGTATCTTTCATGTCTCTTAAGAAAGTTACAGTTCAGCACCTCTGCTGATACCCTTGGTTAACAGAATTAACAAAGATGCAGCAGAAAACTCTAGTACTGTGTGGCTCATTCCTAACAAGCCTTAAGGTTACCTATGGTTATAACCTATTTTATTACTGAAGATACACCAACTTTAAGTTGAACAAACCTTCAGATTGAATGGCTTTTTTTTTTAAACACTACAGCTGCCTTTGAGCCTCATACCTACTTTGGTTTTACAACTGCTGTCCTACTAATGTGTTTTCCCTGGTTGTACGAAGTGCCCACACAAACAGGGAAACTGTCATCACAAAAGGAGGAAACTGACAGTGCTGTCAAGTTCACAAAGTAAACTGAAGGCTGTGAATTGAGTTATAGTAAACTTGAGTTCTCACCAACAATAGATGATAAACCTAGCAGAGATGACCATGTGGAGTGCTGTTAACACTAAAAAGTTATAACATGCTTTCTCCAGCATGTGAACAAAATAGCTCTTTCTAGACTACACTCTAATTCAGGAAGTATGCTCTCTGAAATGAGACCATGTTGACACAACCATCACATCAAGAGCAATCTCCTGAAAGGACATGAGATTCCCAAATGTGTGGCTTGTATCCACTGACTGTCTCTTCTGTGCTAATATTGTCTGTCCTAGAACGCCCTGGTTTTCTTGACTTCAAAGGCAAAGCGAAGTGGGATGCCTGGAATGCACTAAAAGGTAAGTTTTTAATAAAGATGACATGACATGAAAACAGCAGGGTTGGTCACAAATCCTAATACTTACTACTTAATGAATGAGTAGAAGTCTTCTATGGGCATGGCTACACTTGCAGTTGTAGAGCACTGGGAGTTAAACCAACCTTTGGAGACCGCAGCAGGGAAAATGCTGCCAAGCGCTTACACTCTTAGTTGGAAGTGCACTGGCGTGGCCACATAGCAGCTCTTGCAATATCACAAAGAGCCATGCATTTTGATAGCTATCCCGGCATGCAAGTGGCTGCAACGTGCTTTTCAAATGCAGGGGGTGGGGTAGAGTGTTTGGAGGGGGAAGTGGGTTTTTGGGGGGCTGAGAGCATGTCAGCATGCTGTCTTGTAAGTTCAGACAGTAGCAGACCTCCCTCTTCCCTCCCCCCCCCCCCCACCCATGCCTCTCTCACTCAAAGCAAGCAGCATACCTTTGTCCTGGAGCAGATAAGCAGCCAGCTGTCAGAAACAGCTTTGAAAGGGCATTTCCACATTCCTACAGCGAGGTCAAAACAATGACAAGAATAGCCACTTGACTTAAAGGAGATTATGGAATGTTTCCGGCGGTCAATCAGAGCACTGTAATGCAACACCTTGTTCACACTGGCACCATGACACTCCAGCGGGGGCACAGCAAATGTTAGTCCACTCACCAAGGTGGAGTACCAGCAGCACTGTAGCCGTGGAGTAAGAGCACTCTACATGCCTTGCCAGTGTGGATGGGAGTGAGTTACAGAACAATAAAGGAGCACCAGGCACACTAGCTCAAGTCTAGCCAAGCCCTATGACTGCATGTCCAAGACAATTAGGAGTTGCTGCTGGCAGGTTCAGACTCGCTTACCTAAGTACTCTGATGTAATTAATGGATAGTTAACACTGTAGGACAGCAGACTTAACACTTCTAATGTGATACTTCTGTGTTGGCATTGAACTGTTCAAATCAGTACCTAACTACAAAAGTGCCCCACATTATTTATACATATCTATTTTAGATCTTTATATTGCCATCACCATAGTATCTGATCACTTCAGTCTTTAACCTTTCCTCACCCATCCTTCTGAGGTGGAGAAGTACTGTTACCTCTCTGTATATGGAGAACTGAGGCACAAACTGACTTGCTCTGCAACAGACTTCTTGTGTACCCTTGGGCAAGAAATTGATCTTGGTCTACCAAGTGCTAGGCTAGCACCCAAATGACTAGATCATTCTTCCCCTTGTTTATACTGTTGATGCAGTTACTATGTTCCACTGCATTAACTAAATTGGTCTTCCAATCAAGAGGGATTATCCTGGAGCCCTCAGCTCACCTCACCTTATCACTTCATAGATGTGAAGTCTCCCAGACTAAGGTTGCAGTGTACCTAAAATGCAAACTGCTTTGCTGAGCCACTCTCTCCTAACACAGCAAAGGGTACATGTACTGCTGTTATCTGCACTATATCCAAATGTTGCTTTGGAGAGTAAGCTTGTGTCTCAAGTCATTGTTCAACAGTCACTGCAGAAAGAATGACCGATGCCCCTGCAAACAAATCGGAGAGGTCTAATATTAGATCCAACAGCCTGGAGTGTTCCTCCTAACTTCCTTACAAGACTGCATGCCATCTAGTCTCACAACAAGGAATTGTAACTCGGCATTAAGATGTCTTTTAGATACAGTAAACTGGCTTGTAACTGAACAAAGCTGTATGCTTTCTCAAAGTACCTTCCAGGAGAAATCCTGAAAAATGTAGGCTCCTTCCTTAGAAGGCAACACCAGATCACATGATACCAAATTATAACCTACAGAAGTGTTGTAGACTGTCCAACCAAGGATATAAATCCCACTTCTACATGTACTGAAATTTAGGGTGTTTTTTAAATATTGCCTGTCCTGCAACTGCTTTGTTCTGTCAGGTTACAATTTTTAAACCCACCTCTGCTGGAGAAAGCCTTGTCACCTGGAAGTAGTCCTGGGGCCCTGTCAGGAATGAGGCCAACCTACACTTCCTGTGATGCAAGGAATTACAGCTGATGTTGCTTGGTGCCAACTTAGTGGAAAAGAGTAGCAATGCCACTTCTAACCCCAGGGCCCTCTTGTAGGGGAGGGGTGAGAGGCAGGTAATGACTGCTGCTGGGAAAAGGGCAGGGTACAGGATGGGTGACACTCAAATTGTCATAGGGAGCAACTCATGTTGTGCAGGGGTTACCCCCATCATAGCTGTGCCTATAGCACTAACCTGATGAATAAGATGGTCTCACCAGATCAGTGGTTTTCAACCTTTTTTCCCTTTCCCATTTGCAGACCCTTAAATTTCAAATTGAGGTGTGGACCCTTTGGAAATCTTAAACATAGTATGTGGGCCCACACAGGTCTGCAAACCACAGGTTAAAAACCATTGCACTAGATCAAGTAGGAGTGTAATATTTTTGTGACCATTTAGGCTGCTGCTACTAAATAGCCAAGTAGTTGAGCATAGGTTTAAAGGTTACTGCACAAAGGCTGGGCAAACAAATGAATCCCTAGGAGGAATTACAGCTATACCTCTAAGGTGAGTGGTCCACTTTCATTCACTGAAGGTGCCATAGCATGCAAATTGGAATGTCCCCCCCTGAATTGGTTGCCATGAATGGGTTACGGTCTGCACTAATCTCATGATGGTATGGCATACTCAAAGTATTCTGACTACTTGGTAATATTTTACTGTTCCAGTTGAGTTCTTACTGCTCCATTGCAGTACAAGGCTTACAGGGTTGGCTAACGCACCAGCCCTGTAACTTCACAATCCACTTCAGTTAATACAGTGATTGGCATGAAGGAGCTTCCAGGAAGGAGCCATGTATCCTCCAGCTGCTTTAAACTGGTTTGCCCATGGTTTCTAGTGCAACATAGATCTTGCTAGACAACGGAAGTGGGGAGAACTTGGTGGTTTAAGTGTAATAAGTGGCTATTACAAGTAGTCTATGGGGATATGGCTAGAACATTTTAGTCTTCATCTGATGCATGTCTTCTGATTTCAGGAATGGCCAAAGAAGAGGCAATAAAAGCTTACATAGCAAAAGTGGAAGAACTGAAGGGCAAATATGGCATCTAAGAATTGCATCCACTCCCCACTTGTGCACCTGCAATATGCCTTATTTCTTAATACGCGGAATAACAGATTACTGGGGATGACTGGAATGGGTAGTGTACTGCAGTTTGAGTTCTGCAATTCAGATTAAACTTCTGTCTAATTGTAAATTACACCTAATGAATTGGGTAGCTTTACTCTGAATCATTAAAGTAAATTTGTTACTTATTTGTGGTGGCCACTTTAATACAGGGATTTGGCTACCATTTGCTCATCTCCACCTGATAGCTGACAGTGATAAAGATTTGCCAAAAGAATAGCTATGATGCAACACTTTAGAAGTTTCTTGCACTTCCTGTTGGTCATTGCAAAACTGAAACTACTAGCTATCTCAGTTTCAGAGCTGTCCTGCCCACTAGAGGGCTCTAATAACCTTTCATAAGACAATAGTAACACTGGCTTCATCAGCATTAAACAGTAATTGTGACCACAATTATTATCTCTAGTGTAGAGGAGACACTTGATGGGTAACTTGCAATTACTACAGGCTTGAATACTTGGAAGTGTGTTACAGTAGTTCATGATAAACTGTCTAACCTTAAGACTATCAATTTATTAAAGCTAATGTTAAACATTCTCAGTATTCTTCCTAATATGGATCTCTACACTGACTCTGCTATGGCTAGTGCCCTTTACCTAAGCATGCTTGATTTAAGCCATTAGAAAGCCTTCTATCCCTCACAGTATAATCATCTACATAGCATGCTTTTGTGAGGATCTCATAGAACTTCCCCAAGTGGAGAAATTCTCATGTGTTGGAAGAGGGAGGGCAGGAGTGATTTCTGGTAATTTGCCTACCATTTTGCAGTCAATAATTGATCTCTGTACCTAGTGCCAATCACTAAATCATACTATTGGTTATAGGCCATTCCCTCCCATCTCACTTTCTTTTAATGTTCAGTATAGGCTAACAGCCTTTCCCTCTGTCTGGATACTTTAGTTTGTTGCTGTCATTAAAGGGAAAGAATGTGTGGCTGGAACAGTAAAGAACTTAATTTGGCTTCCAACACATTGTAGTACCAGTTGACAGCATCTCAAACACTTCCCCAGCAATAAAAATCTTACCTGGGGAAAATCATAGGCCTAGCTTTCAAAGAAACACTTTCAGGAGCATTTAAGTATCTTGTAGCTACAAAACCACCACTGACACTTTTGTTTCAAAAGATGAAGCCACAGCATGGATTAAAGCAGTAGTCCCCAATCTTTTTGGCTGGTGGGTGCCAGCCGAAGGACCACTGCGGCGGTGGAGCACCCGCCGAAATGCCCCCAAATTTCAGTGGCAACACCTCTCGATCATGTTGCTTGCTGTTGACAAGCAACATCATTGAGAGGCGTCACCGTCAAAATGCTGCTGTGGCATTTCGGCGGGTGCTCTCCCAGGGGCCAGGATGTGGGTGCATTAAGATGCCCCTGTGGGCACCATGGCGCCCGCAAGCACTGCATTGGGGACCCCTGGATTAAAGTGTGTCAGCTCACCATGACCATGAATGAGGATTGCTGAGAATTCAGATAACGAAGTAGTTTTTTTTTTAAAGGTGACAACTTTCTGGTAGCAAGCAGCATTGGCAAAGCTTCTGCAGTAGTGATATTGTTTCCTGAATCTTTCACTGTCTTTGTTTCCATCTATGTTGTTTAGTTTGGTCTTCTACATCCTGACAGTTTGTGTGCCATATTTCCATCATGAGAAGATTCGTGTGCATCAATATCTTTGCTCAAAAAACATCTGAAGATATCAGCAGTTATGTCCATCTGCATCTTGATTTCCTGAATATTTTCATGTATGACTGACTAGTCTTTTCTCAATGCAATGAGTAATGTTGCTTTTCTGGCAACTGCTTTGGCTTGTGGTCTCTGGTGCATCCAAAGTAGGCACAAGTTTTTTAGCAGTTGTTACTAGCATTTGTCTTAAATTCATATAAAAAGCCTTCTGCCCATTGGCTGGTGAGTAGTGCTAGTTGAAACTAAGTATCCAATTCATGAGAAATTCTGGTATTTTGAAATTTGTTTTTGTTCTGAACTGGATTGAAAACATTCATTTTCCTGCAAAACATGTTTGAAAAAAAGGTAATGCATAATATAAAATTTCAAAATGAAAACTCAAAAACATTCTATTCCTTATCAAAATGCTTCATTTCAATGTTTTGAACAAAATTTCATCAAAATGAAAAGTGCCTGTGAAAAGTTTCAATTTTAACAAAATGACATTTTTCCAATGGTATAATGTTCCGCTGGAAAAATTTTTACCAGCTCTGCTGGTGTGTGCCGTTTTAGCAGCGGATGAACAGCAAGACTCATTGGAGGATGAGCACCAGGAGGCCAGTAAAGAGAGCTGAATCCTAGAGATCCTGGCTTTCTGAGGAGGACTGTGACACCAGCCAACTAGAAGGCAGGCCTAATTCCTATCCTCCAGTAACTGGGCCCAATTCCTAAGTAGCAGCCCAGGCTAGGACTGATGAGGCAGATCCTATGGAGGAAACTTTAGCATGTATCTATCTTTACAGTTTATTATGATTGTGCTGTATGGCTGTGCTACCTCTGTGCCACTGTAAGTAAATGTCCTTTTGGAGCCCTTTCCTGCCTCCCTTGGCCAGTGTTGTCCATTTCTACTCTTCCCCCAGTACATTTTTCCATAACAGTGGTTGCCCCAGCTGGGGAATTGGCCTCTGTCGCAGATTGACCACAGAGGGCACATGCTCATCTACCTATTTCCCTTTCTCCTTCCCTCATCTGTCCTGCCTGCAAATGTACCCCACTCCCAACCCCGTTTTCCTGCTCAAACTGGTGCCTGGCAGCATGGTCCAGACGCAGCCTCTACCCCTCCTACAGCAGATATGAACAATGAAAACAACCATTTGGGTGAAATTCAAGCTTTGTTGGAGGCAGCAGTTACAGGAAAAGAAGGTGGGTTGGTGTTCTGTGTCCAGGAGGTAGACAGCAATATTGTGTGCCTGTAAAGCTACGACGACTATAACTCCCTGCTGAGGTATAACTGCTCTGGAACGTACATGCTTACAGGAAAAGAACTTAACCTTAAGGATAGCAAAACTTTTAATGGCTTTTCACAAGCTTACACAGACTAAGACAGGGTGGGCAAACTACAGGCTGGATCTGGCCCATCAAGGCTTTGGATCTGGCCTGCAGGATTGCCACGGGCCCTGCACTGCTCATGGGAGTAGCTGGCACCACTTCCCTGTGGCCCCTGAGGGGGGCAGAGGGCTCCAGGTGCTGCCCTTGCCTTCAGGCACCCACACACACACACACTTAGCTCCCCTTGGCTGGGAATGGAGAACAGTGGCCAATGGGAGTTTCAGAGGAGGTACCCGCAGGCGAGGGCAGTGCGCTGAGCCATCTGTCCTCTCCTCCCCCAAGGACATGGAGCTGGCCACTTCCAGGAGCGGCATGGGGCCAGGGCAGGCAGGGAGCCTACCCTGCCCCTGGTGCGTGCTGCTCCAGGTAAGTGGTGCAAGGCCAGAGCCTGCACCCATGTCCTGAGCCCCCTGTCAAACCCCAAACCCCTCCTGCACCCCACCCCCTGCCTTGAACTCCCACACTGCACCCCTTCTGCACCCCAACCACCTGCCCTGAGATGCTTCCTCCACACCACACTCCCTCCCAACCCCCTGCCCCAGGCCTATATTCATGGCCCTGCATGCAATTTCCCCACCCCAATGTGGCCCTTGGGCCAAAATGTTTGCCCACCCCTGGATTAGAGACTGAATGCTTCAGATAGTCATTGCAGAACCCTTTCTGTTTTTCCTCTGCACTCTCACCAGGCCTGCAGGGGAGATAAAGCAAAATCGGAGAGAGAGAACTTCCTCCATTTTTGTTCTACGATTATGAGGAATAGCTGCACATTCATTCCCTCCCTCCATCCCCCATTGAATAGCTTACAGCTCCTTTCCACTCCTCTTGCATGGCTGGGGGGACTATCTTGGTGAATAACTTCACAGCCTCTCTTGCTGGTCTGCCCTTAGCCTATTTCAATAAGGCCATTCTCTGCCTCCCAGTCGCCCACCTCAGTGTAATGTCATCCAGTGTCAGGATAGCGTAAAGGGGATTACCATGTAGCTTGCTCCCAGATGCCTCCCGCACCTCCTGCTAATGTTTCTGACACCATGTAGGTGCCTCCAATATATACTAAATCTACAAAGCCAGACCAGGAACGTAATTCCCGGGCCCCCTACCACCATGCCCCACACAGCCTCCAAGGCACAATGGAAAACACGTGATGAAATGTTGGCTGACATCACTTCAGAGTCCCAAAAAGAACCCCAAATAGTAGGGAGATGGAGACAGTACATGTGGACGAGGACTGAGAGAGAAATTGGGAGCTCTCCAGAAAGATTAGGGACAACGTTGGCATGGCAAAAAGTAGTATAAAAAAAAAAAAGACAGGGGGATGGGGAGGTGATACAAAGCCAAAATGCTCTGCTGCTGCACATTGCTATTACTGAAACAGGCAATGCAGTGCTATAAACCATCACTCGCCATGTTATGCAGACCCTGGACAATACAGGCTACTGGCAACAACAGCACCTCCTCCCTGCTGTGCCCTCACAACAGTGCTCCCAGAGGCCATCTTTTTACAGACCCAAGCTCGGCAATGAGAACAGTTGCATCTAGGAGTTGAGCTCTTGTGAACCCTCTTGCACCCCAGTAACTTCAAGATTTGCAACACACCACCAAAAGGCACATGAACAAGAGAGAAAGGCATTGTGACTTTAAGCCCTCCTCACCCTTCCACCCATGTTGTGCCCTGTACTGCTCCACTTTCATGTCTTGTGTGACATTCTATACCTTGGGGGAGCACCTTATAACCCCTATATTCTTCATTTACATATCATTGTGATATTGCATATAAAGCATGCCATGCGAGGTCTGATGGGAAAGGTTATGATCTGCTGAAAGTCACTGTTCCATCTAAATGTGTATATTGTTAGTGTAGATGAAGTTATGAGATTGTGTTCTATGGATGTCATTAAAATATGCTGTGAATTGGGGAATTGCCCAGATATTAGACCCTCAGGGACAAGGGAGCTAACCAGCGCCCAGGCAGGTGTCAAACAACCATCAACAGCCATACTCCAGCAAGGGAGTTACAATTCAAGCACTCACATGCATAAGGGCACACCAGGGAATTGCTCAACCTTGCCTGATGACTCAGCACTGCCCACCAGACCTGCCTGGACTTGTGTTCTCCAAGCACATGAACTAAGGGTATAAACAGAACACAGTGACCTCATGCTTGGCCTTTCTCCTGACCCCACCTATGCTGCAAGCAACAAGGACACTCTGAAGACTCCAACAGAAGAGACTAAAAAGCAGTGCAAGATGGTATATTCCTAAGGTACAAGGCTGGAAGCTGGGGGGATTTGGCTGATGCCTTACTCTGTGTGATTCATGAGTGGCTCTGGGAGCATTCATGCAATCCAGCTGGGTGTGGGGCTCCACATGTGGTTGTACTGAATGATGATAGAGCCCAGAGGGGTTTGCTGCTTGTCACTAGCAAAGCATTGAGAGAGACAGTCGAGGCTGGAGAGACTAAGGAGGCACAGAGGTCCCACAGTCCCAGACTGCGCCCTGGGGATCCCATCACATCTTGATTCACTGTTTTAAACATTTCTTCTTAGTTGTTAGATAAGTTTTTTTATTATGAAACAAAACAATCTGTTTCATTACGGTTTCAGTTAAAGATTATTTGTGTTGCATCATAGACTTTAATAATAAAAACCTTGAAAATGTTATTCAAAAGGTGTCAACAATGCATTTTACACTGAAAATCATTGTTTTAAATAAAAACATAAGAATGGCCATACTAGGTCGGACCAAGGGTCCATCTAGCCTGTATCCTGTCTTCCAACAGTGGCCAATGTCAGATGCTTCAGAGAGAATGAATAGAACAGGGCAGTTATCAAGTGGTCCATCCTCTGTCCAGTCCCAACTTCTGGCATTCGGGGGTTAAGGAAAACCCAAACCATGGGGTTGCATCCCTGACCATCTTGGCTAATAGCCATTGATGGACCTATCCTCCATGAACTCTACTTCTTTTCTGAACCCAGTTATACTTCAGGCCTTCACAACATCCCCAGCAAGGAGTTCCACAGGTTGACTGTGTGTTGCATGAAGAAGTGTTTCCTTCTGTTTTTTTTTAAACCTGAAGTTTATACTCTATTCACTTTCTCCACACCACTCATGATTTTATAAACCACTATCATAGTCATATAAACTGAACAGCTCCAGCCATTTTAAACTCTCCTTGCATGGAAGTTATTCCATACTCATAATGCAGCTGTCCCATATCCTCCATGTATAGTTTTACAAAAGTATCTAATCAAAACAGAAGGTGAAGTAAGGAGGATTGGTCCTGCTTTGAGCAGGGGGTTGGACTAGATGATCTCCTGAGGTCCCTTCCAACCCTAATAATCTGTGATTCTGTGATTGCCACAATGTTACACCTCCACTACTCATCAACAACATTGAATTGCTCACAATACATCCCACGCCCCACTCCACAGGATAACAGTTGGATGTACAGTTGCACAGTTTCAGGCATCAGACTCAAAATAAGAGCAATAGGCATTCCAGACACTATTGCCCTGCCTGTTATCATCTTCTACGGAATGCCTTGCATGCTGCTCAGATCACTGAGGAAGTCTTTGCATCTCAGCCTCCCACTCATCATTAAGGCTTTACCCCTCACTCTCACAAATATTGTGCAAAATAAAGCATGCTGCTATAATCTTTGACAGGCTTTTTTCTGTGGCTTCCAACCTATTCCACAAACAGAGCCACTTTCACATGGCCAAATGCACATTCCACTACTATTCAGCAGCTACTGTGTGGTAGTTCAACAGTTCCTTCTGTCCAAGGAGCTTGTGAATAGCTTCATTAACCAGGGAAACTAAGGATAAGCCATGTCTCCCAGGATAATCGGTGCCGTGTGCATGCCATGTCCATAGCGATCCTGGAGACAAACCCCTCTCTCTGTTCAGGTAAAGTGGGTGGAGTTTCAAAAGATCCTAGCATCCTGAACCCTTCCAGACATCCCTGCACTTATGTCCGTAAACCTGCCACAGAGGTCAACGAGCCCTGAGTGCACCCTGGAGAAATACCTTTTCTGTTTATAAATTCTAATCCCTGTTGGGAGGAGGCAAATAATAGGCACATCGGTCCCATCAGTTGCCCCAATATAGTTTGGGAAGTCCTTGCCTGTAAAGCCATCAATAAACTCTTGAGCATTACCAAGCTTCCTGGTGCAACAGTACCTTTTCCATGATAAAGGCCCCAGCAGTCAATCTCCCTATGCTGAATTGGTTGGCTATGGACCATTGGCATTCAGGGATATGTGTATGGTTTTTAAAGCTTCCAGATAGTGACCTGCTTGTCCATGGCATGGGGCATTGCATGCTGGCACACCATCTCTGTAGCTCCAGGGTTAGTTCAGCACATATTTCCAAAAAGGTCACTTTCCTCACCCTGAAAATCTCTTGCCCCTGCAGGTTATCTCAGGTCTGCAGAATGATTCTTTCCCACCAGTCCACACTGGTTTCCCAAGCTCAGAAACAGCACTGAATGGGGTGAAGTTGCACCACAAATCTGTCCTGTACGATCAGTTGATGGGAGTCCTCCTCTTCTTCCATGTCCTTCTCTCGCTTCTTCATGCTGCTGGAGGAGCTGCTGCTGCCACATCATCTGTTCAGTACTGTGACAGGCAAAGTCTAAAGTCAAATTCATCTGGCTCTGAGTGCTGAAAGATAGCCCAAGCTACCTCTACGTATTCACAGTTGCAAGCATACGAGCACAGAGCATTGTTGGGTCCATGATGGCCACAGCAATCAAAAAATGGACTAGTCCACCAGAAAGGAAGTACGAGATGGAGACAGAGGACACATGAGATTTTAAAAAAAATTTGATATCTCCTGGCTTCCGTTATGCATCCCACAATGAACAACGAGAAAAGTCCTAGAATGCAAACTGCTGAGCAATGAAGTAAAGGACCGAGAGATACCCTCCAAGAACGTCATACCCTGAGTATGCAGCAAGCTGTCTCTGTGTGTACACAATGATGTGCATTGAAAGAGCATTGAAAACCATGCCATGTGCACACTATGAGTGCATTTTATGTTAAAGCTAGGGATTAGGCCCCCTGTGTAGGCAAGCCCTGAATGGATGTAATTTACACTTTCTTCCTGACCTCAGCGCTTCATCAGATAAATTACACCAGAATAGAATCTAATCTGAATCAGCCCTTCCAGGTTCAGCTGTGCATCTAAGAAGACACAGAGCACATTGAGATGAAATTTAGGAGTTCCTACATAGGTAAGGACTATGCAGTAAGAGAGTGTAGAAAAGATGTTAAGGAAGAAATGTCTTTATGCAGAAATTAATACATAAATATTTGTGCCTGGAGTGGACAAACAAAGGCAGCAAAAGAAGTGTCAGCTATGAATCTATTAAAATTACTTAGGCACTGAGAAATCATTACCAGGTACAAACACTAACTAGATACATGCTGTTGGTCCATGGACCTTCCCAATTTACAAACCCTCTTGCTTTTCAAAATCATGATTTTACTTATTAATATTTCTGCAAAGAACAGAGTTGAAAAAGAAGGCAACCAAGATGCAGAAGCTTATCAGCATTCAGTAGCTTCATGAGCTGTTTTTGTGTGTGTCTCTCTCTTCTTGTTTCTAGTAGGATATTCCTACACAAATCCTCCAGGGCCAGAATGTTTCCTTCTTGCTTCATATTTGGTGTTTTGATCTTCTCAAAAAGCTAAAGGAGCTGTTGACTCATTCACGGCAGTAATGCAAGCCATGTAAGATCCTAAATATAGATAAGACCCTTGACTAATGGAGGAACAGTTATTTCTCATTACAGGGGGATGGTAAAATGAGGGGGATTCCTCCAATAGTTTCTCGGGGAGTTGCTATTGCCTCTCCAGCTATACCAGTTTCCAATCCAGCCTGTGATGTTACATCTATGAAGAGTAGCAACATCCTGATTACCACAGAGTATGCAGGAGGGGAAGCTATGCTCTCAAGCAGACCCAATGTGAAGGTGAGTCAGAGGGCATTGGCAGTCATATGTCCTGAAGCCTAGGTTACTGAGTTTGCAGGGAGTGTAGGATGGAGTTTGGACTTTGGATACGCCAATAATAAATGTTAACTTGAGCCTGTGATAAGACAGCTCTTTACTTATCATTCTCATATTATTACTCCTTACCCAAAAGCATTATTTGCATGCTATCAAATGCAATAAGAGGTTGTGCAAAAGTTGACAATTTTATTATTCAGTGAGCATCTTATTCTTGATTTGAACTATTTGGAATGATTTTATCATTGCCAGGGCCAGAGTAGGTAAAACAGATTACATGTATTACATTTCACATTACCCTTTTCCGAAAGCTCTTTCTCGCCGACTTTGTAGATGCACCTTATTTTGAATGGCTTGACTCGTCATTCTCCTTACTGCAATGAGGGCATATTGGTGATGGAAACCTTCCTTCCTCTAGTTATTTTGATGGTGGTCTTTTGGTACTAAAAATGTTAGTGTGAATAGCACCCATATATGAAAGAAAAAAAGAAGTTTACTGTGGTGGAATACACTCCGTATTCACACCCTACATCTTATTGTAATAATCTTTGTACAAAGTATGCCTACTGAGGTATCATTTGAAAATTCATAATTGGTTGGACAGTATTGTCCTGATAACATATGTTTGGCAACCTTGTATGTAAAGTTATGATTCCCTTGTATAATATTATTAACCTGTGTTCCAAAGCCCATAGCCCTGCCCAAGAAGATGTTGCAAACAGGTCTGTCCTAAATAAAGGACTGTATGCTTGCCTTAATTTGAATTTAAGCAGTAAACAGAATCATCAAGCAGGAAGGGAAAATAAAGGAAGCTCAAACAGGTAGAAAAAAACAGCAGGAATATCCTTCCACATAAACTCTTTGTCTCCTGGTTCTCACCTGGAAACGTTTTTCAACAGGGGGACTGAAACTATAAAAAAGAGGCACAAGCACCCCACCTTCCTCCCTGTCTGTCTCTGGCATTGCACCTTACAAGACAAAGGAAAACAGCCATTGGACTCTGGGTGTAGGGCACGGGGTGGGGGTGGCAATCCTGACCTAAAGAGTTTGGTCAGTAATCTGCTGGAGCATGAAAGCCTGATGGTACAAGAGTTTTTTAAGTAGATATTAGAAAGTGTTTTATCTTTATTTTTCTTGTAACCATTTTTTATTTTATGCCTCATTACTGGTACTCACTAAAAATCTATTTATTTCTTTAAAATCTGTATGTAAAGGTTTGGAAAGATTAGATTTTTATCTGTAAAATTTGATTAATGTAAATTTCACCATACACACACAAATCAACAAAAAATATTTCCACCAATAATAACTGAAATTTACAGATAGGCAGCATAAGAAAAACGCTGCTTCAGAACTTAATAGAGTTTGATTTAAGGCTAAAATTTTGACATATGTTAACAGTTTGTGTTATAACAATTATAAAGCTTTAATTTTTTGAATCTCAGTGTGTACTGTCATTAAACAATTATTGTCTGACCCCCTATAATTTCCTGCAGCTGTTAAAATGTAAATTGATTAAAACTGGAAAAAATGCTTAAAAGTAAACATCTGTATTATCTGTCAAAATTATTTTTAACAAATCAAATTTTGCCAAGCCAAGAGAGGCGGGGTATAGGTATGTATCTCCACTGCTTTACCTAGAATTTCAAGGTTCTATCGTCCATTAACTAGTCTGTGAGCCACAGGAGTGCAGGTTGGCCTCTCCAAGACAGCACCTAGCACAACAAGGTCCTGGTCCATGACTGGAGCTCCTAGGTGCTACAATAATACAAACAAATAATAATTTTAAGATAGCAGTTTCCCTTTAAAGGTACTGAGCAATCCCCATTATAACACACATGGTTTTCACATGTATAGCTTTCCAAAATAATAACCTCATGGCTGAGATCTTCCATGGCTGATCTTTGCCTAAAAGTGTTTTTGTTGTTTTACTTTGAGAAGTTGAGTAAAATCATTGGCTGACTTTAGTTATGATAAATGAAAAGAAATACATGTTTCCATTGATTAAGAAGTCCACAATTATCCTAGATAAGATTTTAAAAAATTATTACAGAAGGAAATATCCATATACACATACACACACACAGGTGTTTCAAGACAGATAATAGCAGCAGCAAAGGGAGTAATTATTATTATTTATTATAGTGTCATCCAAATATTCACCTCTTCCTCCTCTCAACCACTTTAGTGAAGGGTGAATTTCAACACATAATTGGGACTAGCTCAATTCTAAGTAAGTATAGGCAATTTCTACTTTCCCATAGTTTTCTCTTTCAGAGCAACAAAGAAATTAAAGGTAAACAACTAAGTGAAAGCAACTTTAAGATTGCAGTTAAATTGCAAAAGATCAAGAAATACAAAAGTTAATGTTTCAATAATAATGTAAACTTGGCTAGGTTGCATAGATGTTGTATTATATTGGGCCTATTTTTCTGGCGGAATTTACTATACTACCATTAAATATACATGATTTACGTATGTCATGTCTACAATTAATTTTGGGGTTTGAATCTACTTGTATTTAGTTTGATCTTCGTTAATTAATTTTTACATAAACAGATATAGGTAATTAACAATTTAAAAAAATCAGTTTTCATAATAAAATGTTTACCCAGCTGGTTGTCCATCAAAAATCTTGTTTTTTCCTGAACCAACTTAGCCAATATCCTACACCAGCTAAAGACCCCTAGTCGCAATCAAAGTAGTGTTGGTTTCTCAAATCAGCCAACTAGAGACTAAGACCCAGATCCCTGAAGATATTTAGGTGCCCATCTGTTTCTTTAGGTACCTAGTACACCATTTAGAAGCCACTGACGTTTCCAAAGCCATCATTCAGCTGTTGCCTAATGCCATAGCCACCTAAATCCCCTGGGTGCCTAAATTTTCATTCATCAGCATTTTCAAAGCAGCCAAAGCACTACTGCCATGTCTGGCTAACAAGCAACTCAAAGCCCGAGCTCAAGGCAAAACCCTGGAGGCCCTGAAGCAGGATTTTTAAACTCAGCAGGGGAATGCTTGTCTCACCAACGAGGCCTGAGCCTGTAGACATGCTCTGAGCAGACTTGAGACATGTCACACTCAACAGCAGGAGGACCACATGCAGGCTGCCGGGGGAGCAGCAAAGATCCCATACATGCAGCTGGGCAGAGGGAAACATGGTCCTAGTGTAAGAGGTATCAAGTGAGAGCAGAAGACAGTGACAGTCAGTTTTGGCTGCTAAGGTATGGATGTCCTAAGCAACTGACCAGGCTTAGGTGCCTAACTCCAGGAGAGTGTTTATGGCTGAGGATCGTGAGTGGAGGGAAGTGCCTATCTCTGGTCAATCAGACAGATCAGCTGCTTGGGTCTACCCAGCATTTCACTGCTCATTAGTTCAGCCAATTTCTCGCTCAGCTTGCTGGTGCAATAGATCTGCAAAGCGATGAAGTACGTTTCACATTAACCCTCTCCCCACTGTACTTCCCTTTCCCTGAGCCAGATGAGGGGAAAGGTCGTGACCCAGGAAGTGGCAGGGCTCTGTTTTGGGAGCAGTGGCTGCATGGAAGCCAGGAGCTGCAGGGAAGCAGAAGCTGCAGCTTCATGGCAAGGTGGAGAGCTGGAGAGAATCTGGAGGCATGGAGACTAGTCCGTGAGTGCTGGACATTAGAGTTATGTGCAGGTCTGTGTGGGACTTACGGGAAAGAAGCAGCAGCTGCCAGATAGGGAGCCAGTGCAGAGGGGCCCCAATGAGAGACAATAACTGAGACTGGCTTGGCAACCCGCAAGCTCCTATTTGCTTTGAATAGACTCTGGACCAGAGAGGACATCCCAGGCACTAGGCCTGAAGAGCCCTGACCTGACTCTCAATTGGACAAACACCATTATCACTCATTCTGGACTGTAACTGTTTAAACCTCTGTACTATGGTATTTGAAACCTTTCCCCTTCCTGGCAGCCCTAGTAAAATAGCCTTTTCTTGAGCCATGTGTCTGAGTGGTCACAGGGACCTACCAGGGCTAGCTCCTAAAAGCCCCAGTGCTCGCTTCTGAGTTGTGGTGCACCTGCTCTTGTCACACTACTGGCACCCTAGAGCAGTGGCTCTGAATCTCCAGACTCCGGCACCCCTTTCAGGACTCTGATTTGTCTTGCGTACCCCAAGTTTCACCTCACTTAAAAACTATTTGCTTGCAAAATCAGACATGAAAACACAAAAGTGTCATAGCACACTATTACTGAGAAATTGCTGGCTGTCTCATTTTTACCATATAATTATAAAATAATCAATTGGAATATAAATATTGTACTTACATTTCTGTGTATAGTATATAGAGCAGTATAAACAAGTGTTTGCATGCAATTTTAGTTTGTGCTGACTTCGCTAGTGCTTTTTATGTAGCCTGTTGTAAATTTAGGTAAATATCTAGCTGAGTTGATGTATCCCTTGGAAGACCTCTGCGTACCCACAGGGTATACGTACCACTGCCCTATAGGTTTGATGTACTACAGCACTGAGTAGCAGCAACCATTACACTGGCTTCTGATGATGCCTTCCATAGGCACCTAAGTCTCTCCATGCAATGTGTGTAGCCTGGGCTCCTAGCTCAGGACTGAAAATTCCGCTGGGAAGCAAGTCAACCTAGGGGTTAGATGTTACACCACTGAGCAGACCAACGCCTAACCAACTACCTTTAAGGATGTGGGCCTAAGCTCCTGATTCTGCAGACAGTTATCCACATGCTTATCTTTACACACATGATATTACCACTGGCTTTAGTAGGACTACCTGCATAAGAATGGCCTTGATTTATCAAGAGAGAAAGGATGTGCCCAACTTTAAACTCAGAAGCAGCCCCATAGAAGTAAATGGGACTACAGTAACTCCTCACTTAACATAGTTATGTTCCTGAAAAATGTGACTTTAAGTGAAACGATGTTAAGCGAATCCAGTTTCCCCATAAGAATTTAATGTAAATGGGAGGGTTAGGTTCCAGGGAAATTTTTTTCACCAGACAAAAGACTATATAGATATAGATATAGATATACACACACACACACACACACACAGAGTATAAGTTTTAAACAAACAATTTAATACCGGTACACATTGATGATGATTGTGAAGCTTGGTTGAGGTGGAGGAGGGGTTGGTTGAGGGTGAGATATTTCCCTTACTGCTAAATAATGAACTAGCAATTGGCTGAGCCCTCAAGGGTTAACTGTCTCACTCTATGAGGCAGCAGGAACGAAGGGAGATATGCACATTTCCCCTTTAAGTACACTGCCTTGTTAATTAGATCAGCTTGCTGAGACTGCACCTGCTGCAAGCTCCCTCTGTTCTGAGCCCTGGTGTGTCCCCCCTACTCTATGGAAGATAAGGTAAGTGGGGAGCAGGGGGACACCCTGACATTAGCCCCTGTCTTCCTTCCCTCTCCCCCACACAGCAAGCAGGAGTCTCAGGGAGCAGCTCCAAGGCAAAGGGCAGGAGCAGCACATGGCAGTGGGGGAGAGACAGCTGCTACACAGGGAATTTAGGGAGCGGAGAGCTGATGGGGGGCTGCTGGTCCACCCTGGTTCCAAGCCCCACCAGCTAGCTGCAACAGGCTGCTCTTCCTGCAAGCAGTAGACAAAGCAGGTGGCTGCCAAATGATGTTAGGAAGGGAGCATTACACAACTTTAAACGAGCATGTTCCCTAACTGATCAGCAACGTTAACAATGTTAACTGGGACGACTTTAAGTGAGGAATTACTGTACTCGTGTTTACAGAAAGGCACAAGCTCTTAAAAACCTTGCTGAACCAGAGTCTTAGTACATAGTGTTTGCACACTTGGGGCTAAGTCACACAAGGAGCAGGTCATATGGACTTCTTACCAGGAAAACAGTTTTGTGCAGTTTGCCTGAGCCTGATTTTTCTTAGCAAAGCCACATACAAGTGGAGTTTTCTCAGTCCATTCCTCTTCTTGTGGCCACAAAATGAGGGCTCATCTGCACTGAAAAGTTACATAGACTCATAGACTTTAAGGTCAGAAGGGACCATTATGATCATCTAGTCTGATCTCCTGCACAACGCAGGCTACAAAATCTCACTCCTGTAACAAACCCCTCACCTATGTCTGAGTTATTGAAATCCTCAGATCAAAGCTCTTGGCTCAAAGCCTTTTTATAGGGGCCAGCTGTGGTCTGTTTGGGGTGTGGCTCCCAGCTGTGCCTACTTCCCCAATCAGCCTAGTAGCTGCTTCCCCCCCTGCAACAGCCCTCTCCTACACTGAAGTGCTACAGCAGCAGAGCACTGCAATTCTGCAGCTGTAGCATCTTAAGTATAGATGTAGCCTAAGGCCTGGTCTACACTAAAAAATTAGATTGACCCAGTTTTGTTGCTCAGGAGTGTGAAAAATCCGCACCCCTGAGAGGTGTAGTTAAGCTGACATAACCCTTGGGGTAGAAAGCACTAGGTCAGTGGAAGAATTCTTCCATCCACCTAGCTACCACCTCTTGGGGAGGTGAATTACCTATGCTGACAGGAGAACCGCTCCCATCGTCATTGGTAGTCTCTACACTGAGGGCTTGGCCACATTGGCACTTTACAGCGCTGCAACTTTCATGCTCAGGGGTGTGAAAAAACACCCCCCTGAGCGCTGCAAGATGCAGCGCTGTAAAGTGTCAGTGTAATCAGGGCAGCAGCGCTGGAAGCGCGGCTCCCAGCGCTGCACGCTACACCCATAAGGGATGTGGTTTACAAGCAGTGCTGGGAGAGCTCTCTCCCAGCGCTGTGGCTCTGACTACACTCACACTTCAAAGCGCTGCCGTGGCAGCGCTCCCACAGCGCTGCCGGGGCAGCGCTTTGAAATTTCTAATGTAGCCATACCCTGAAGCACTGCAGCAGTGCAACTATGCCACTTTTGCATTTCAAGTGTAGACGTGCCCGGAGACAATTCAATTTTCGTGTAATTATGAGCCAGGAGTAACTACTCTCCAATGAACTCAGGACAACACAACCAGTCTAGACCCCCACAAGATAGAAATATGACCTGAAAAATAAACATAATTGGTACAGGATTTATTGACTACATCCCATTTTATGATGAGCCTAAAACAGGGAACATAGGAAGTGTAAAAATTGATGACACAGATGATGTACTCAGAGGACAAAATTGTAGCAGTCCAACAACCAAAGAAAAACCACAAGAATGAATTTTTTACTGACCCTGCAAAATTTGCTACATGGTACAAAAGTGAAATGGAAAACATACAGTTCAGAGTCTGGGGGAAGCATAGTCTCAGAATTCACTACAGTCTTGAAACAAAATGCAGATAATATACATTACAGATGATTTAAGCAAAGATTCTGGGATAGAGAGAATGCAAAAGTCTGAATTTACCATAAAAATGTGAAAACTAAAGTAACAGAATTTTCAACAAGGAGAAAAATACTAGAAATAGAGTGTTATGAAAGAAAATTGTCTCTTCAGGAAAATGTATTTGTAAAGGAAATAAATTTAAAAGTCCTGGTAAAATTGCTACAGGATTAACATAAATAAGTAGTATTTGAGGATAAATATATTGCCCAGAAATGGAAACAAGAAGAATGGGAAAAGACATCTTAACACCTAAATGCTACACATTGAGTAGGAGCTCATCAGAATTCAATACAGGTAGGAAAATAGAGATAATAGGCCAGGTTCTGATCTTTGGTACACCCGTGTGAGGTCCCAATCCTACAAGTTATGGCCCATGCACAATAACTTGTGTCATCAGGGCCTAAAACTAGAGAATTTCCACTAAAGTCCATGGAGTTGCTCCAGACATTTATTGCTATAATTTAAATCAGAATTTGGCAGTATGGTAAGGATGTCTGATGATGCAGCAAAAAGCACAACTTTCTTTTTTTAAAAAAAAATGTACTTTCTGCCGAGTGCCGAAGAAAATAAAGTGATCAGTAATTCATTGCAGGATGGGAAAGAATAAGTAAGAAAAGACAAAGAGAATAAAACTTTATGAGTGGAGATATTTTTGCTGACTGCACAGGCAGAGATAAATAACTACAAGCTTGCTGGTAACAGATAAGGATGTTTACAGTCTTCACTCACAGTCCAAGGTGAGAGGTTGGGGAGGTTGTAAATACAATGGGGTGAGGTGGGGAGTCTGTCAGTGCTGTGCTTTTGGAAATACAAACACATGCAGCAACTACTGATAGGGGAAGACTGTTGTACTTGAAGTACTATACGGGATCTTTTCAGGGGGATTAAGGCAAAACGCCACATTTATTAGTAATACAGGTATTAATTAATACTCTATCATATGCATATGATACATTACAGTCATGCATTCACACACACAGACACAAACACACTTCGTCTTGCTGTTGTTACCAACTAGTTGCTCCCCTTAACTGCACTGGCCAGGTGAGTTAGATGGGGGAGGGGTGGAGCCGGGCTTCTGCCGATCCGGATCGATGCTCCGATGGTGACAAGACGAGACCCAGGGTCCTTCTGCAAGACACCTTGTATTTATAGCAGCTTCCCTCTTATGCAAATCCAGACCAGATTCAAAATCTGGGTCTGTGTCCGTTGGTCTTTGTGCTGCTTTTTTTCTGGGTGTTGTCCCATGCTGCTCAAAGAGGGCGTTTTCTAAAGAAGGTGCTTGCTTCTAATCCCTGAGGTCTGTCAATATGTCTGCTTTTTTTTATTGGGCCCACTTGACAAGTTCGATTGTCGCCTTTGCTCTGGCTTCCATTCCCTCTTCAACTGTTGTAGCTGTCTGGAGGTGGGTGTCTTCCAAGCCTCACTCATTCACACCTTATTCAGTCAATGGGGCAATTGATTACAGAGTGTGTGGGGGGAGAGATTTTATTCTACTTCTAGCAAAAAGGCACCTGTTTCTTTCACTTTAACTATACTATCCTTAGGGGCTATAACATTTGATACAAAGTTTTCTACCAATTTTCTAATACAAAGTTGTATGAGAGAGGCACAATGCCAAGTCATATAAAATACAAAATCAAACAGTGAACAGAAGTTACAATGCAGGCAAGTGTAGTAAATGGTGAACAGAACTTACATTAATAAAGTGAACAATTAAAAACAATTTCATTTATCAGTTCTACAAGACAAGAAAGGGAACTGGCTTTCATCACAACAAGGAGACATCTGAAGGCTCCCAAGAGAGAGGTTCATTTATTTTATGTTTAGGTATTTCCATAGCTGCTCCGCATTGGGATATCTGATAAGCCAACACAGGAAGTAATTGTAGGTCAGACTAAATGATCACAATGATCCCTTCTGGCCTTGGAGTCTTATCAGAATTTCCAGAGTTTGGGGGCAGAAATCCACAAACCTCTTATGAGCTGCAGCTGTCTGTATGAAAGTGTGATACATGTTTTTGAGAAAGTCTTGAGAAAATTAAAACAAGGGTTTTAATTGCCTTTGCAACACTAACTATAGTATTTACTACATGCCCTTATATCTATACCAAAGCATAGAGTTAATGCAGGCTTGCAATGTATATATAACATTCAAAACCTGAGCTCAGTCCTGCTCCCATTAAAATCAATGGCAAAATTCCCATTGACTTCAGTGAAGCAGGATCAAGCCCTGTGTGCTCCTAGTTCGGTAGCATTGAGCACTCAGAAAAGTAGAGGCAAAAGCCTAAAAGAAAGTGGAGTGATGCTTTCTTACTATAACAACACTAGCAGCTGCTGCTGCAGACAACAGTACTGCCCTTTGCAGAAGTGAGGGGAAATCTAACAGCAGGTGATATTTTCTTCCAAGGCTATTTTATTCTTAATGGAGCATGTGAGAGATTACTCACTGGTTCAGATTTTGTTCACAGCTCTGCTAGCATAAATCAGGAGCAGCTCAATGTAAAATAAGATTGGAATTGGACTGTGTATGTGCACCCCTTCCCCCCCTACATGTGGAGATGAGGGTTTAGTGAGCAGAATGGATGTGTTTAACCTTCTGGACAAAGAGATGCTCCAAGTATTAACCCCATCCAGAAACTTTCAAAGTGCCAGCTTAAAGCCCTGGAGGAAAAGCTGGTATTGATTGTATTGTATTTTTAGAGTAATTTAGGAGAACACTTGCTCTCTCCCCTTACTTCTGAATATTTGGCGGCCAGAGGAAGGCGGGGTGTTCATACTGTGTAGGGTCTTCAATTCTGCACTCACCCCACTCTTTTTCCCAAAGGAGACAGTGTTATCAACATTGAGGATTTGCCCCAGTAATAGCCATGAGTGGGCAGCTACAAAAACAATCCCGAGCATAAACTAGCCAATTTACTGCAAGCAGTAAAGGTGCAGCTCACCCTTGCTTGAAACCAGAGTAAACTGTACCAATGCACACTGCAGTGTATAGCAGCTTTGTTGTTTACACTACAATTTTGTACTAGTTTAGCTAGAACAGCGGCTTACATCGTTGATGCTGACAAAGTCCAGATGGGCTCCAAAGCATGCCACAAGGCCTGGTAAAAGAGATGGGTGGAAATTTGTTCATTTCTTTAGCCTTTTTTTTATTTTTTAGTTGAGTCCTTTTATTGAGATTCAATCAACTGGGTACTTTGTTATTTATTCCTGAACATGTTTAATGAAGTAAGGTTTGGATGTTCCATAAGGAAAAAAGTAATTCACTTACACATCCATCTCTTCGTGAGACGTTGAGCTCTTACAAATGAGTATTTTAGCTAATCCAAATTTGTTTAGTGGAGAGGATACCTTCATTTCTGTGCATGTTATGCTTTAATAAAACCTAGCACACATTTTATAGCACTTTTCTTCTTCAAAGCTCTTTACGAACATTATCTAATTGATCCCACAGTGACTCTCTGAGGCGAGTATACAGTACCGCCAACCCCAAGAGTTCAAAAATCATGAGTCAGGCTTCAGAAAATAATGAGATTGGTTTAAACATCATAGGCTCTTAAAAATATATATTCATATGAGGAGCTTTCCATTTGCCTCTTGGTTTGTTAGCCTCCACCTGTCTCCAGTCATGTTTCCAAGCTTTTCTCTGCACCCATATAGGCTGGAAAGTTACTTTTTTAAAACTGAAAGTGGAGGTTCTCACCTCATCACACGCCTCCAGCAGCTGGAGCTTTACAAAAAACACCAAACACAGCAAAATTCGTGCTAGAAATCAAACAAGCTGGCAATATCGCAGAGAGATATTATTTTCCCTGCTCCCAGAAGCTTTGTATTTTGCTTCATCCCATATTGTGTCCTTTTGTCTGATTTTTACCATTAACAAAAACCAGGTTTACCCACCGTAAGCCACACAACCGCTTGTTTTGGCTGACACACAACCACTTGTTTTGGCCCCAATCCTGTCAAGGAACTGACTGAGGCAATATCTGAGCCATTAGCAATTATCTTTGAAAAGTCATGGAAGATGGGAGAGATTCCAGGAGACTGGGAAACAGCAAATATAGTGCCCATCTATAAAAAGGGAAATAAGGACAGCCTGGGGAATTACAGACCAGCCAGTTTAACTTCTGTACCCGGAAAGATAATGGAGCAAATAATTAAGCAATCAATTTGCAAACATCTAGAAGATCATAAGATAGTAAGTAACAGTCAACATGAATTTGTCAAGAACAAATCGTGTCAAACCAACTTGATAGATTTTTTTGACAGGGTAACAAGCTTTGTGAATGAGGGTAGGGGGGGAGCGGTAGACATGGTATATCTTAACTTTAGTAAAGATTTTGTTAACTGTCCCTCATGACCTTCTCATAAATAAACTAGGGAAATGCATACTAAATGGAGCTACTATAAGGTGGGTGAAAAACTGACTGGAGAGTAGAGAGAGTAGTTATCAGTGGTTCACAATGATGCTGGAAGGGCATAACGCAGAGATCAAATCTGGGTCCAGTTCTGTTCAATATCTTCATCAATGATTTAGATAATGGCACAGAGTACACTTATAAAGTTTGTGGATGATACCAAGCTTGGAGGGGTTGCAAGTGCTTTGGAGGATAGGATTAAAATTCAAAATGATCTGGACAAACTGGAGAAATGGTCTGAAGTAAATAGGATGAAATTCAATAAGGACAAATGTAAAGTACTCCACTTACAACGGAACAATCAGTTGCACACACATAAAATGGGAAATGACTGCCTAGGAAGGAGTAGTGCGGATGTAAATACAAAAAAACAATTACAGCCTATTATTTTTCTACCTTTGTGCTTACAACTTGGAAACTGAAGATTAGAAGCTTGAAGATAGCTGAGAGCCAGACAAAGACACACACCCAAACATTCCCTCCCTCAGCTTTTGAAAAAATCCAGTTTCCTGATTGGTCCTCTGGTCAGGTGTTTGGTTCCCTTTGTTAACCCTTTACAGGTGAAAGAAACATTAACCCTTAGCTATCTGTTTGACAGTTGCACACACATAAAATGGGAAATGACTGCCTAGGAAGGAGTAGTGCGGAAAAGGATCTGGGTATCGTAGTGGCTCACAAGCTAAGTGAGAGTCAACAGTGTAATACTGTTGCAATAAAAGCAAACATCATTCTGGGTTATATTAGTAGGAGTGTTGTAAGCAAGACACAAGAAGTAATTCTTCTGCTCTACTCGGTGCTGATTAGGCTTCAACTGGAGTACTGTATCCAGTTTTGGGCACCACATTTCAGGAGAGATGTGGACAAATTGGAGAAAGTCCAGAGAAGAGCAACAAAAATAATTAAAGATCTAGAAAACATGACCTATGAGGGAAGATTTTAAAAATTGGGTTTGTTTAGTCTGGAGAAGAGAAGGCTGAGAGGGGACGATAACAGTTTTCAGGTACATAAAAGGTTGTTACAAGGAGGAGGGAGAAGAATTGTTCCTCTTAACCTCTGAGGATAGGACAAGAAGCAATGGGCTTAAATGGCAGCCAGGGAGGTTTAGGTTGGACAGTAGGAAAAACTTCCTATCAGGGTGGTTAAGCATGGAATAAATTGCCTAAGGAGGTGGTGGAATCTCTGTCATTGGAGGTTTTTAAGAGCTGGTTAGACAAACACGTGTCAGGGATGGTCTAGAGATAATACTTAGTCCTGCCATGAGTGCAAGCCACTGGACTAGATCAGTAGTTCTCAGAGCCCGTGCGCCGCTTGTTCAGGGAAAGCCCCTGGCAGGCCGGGCCACTTTGTTTACCTGCTGTGTCCGCAGGTTTGGCCGATTGCGGCTCCCACTGGCTGTGGTTCACCGCTCCAGGCCAATGGGGCAGTGGGAAGCGGTGCGGGCCGAGGGATGTGCTGGCTGCCCTTCCTGCAGCCCCCATTTGCCTGGAGCGGCGAACCGTGGCCAGTGGGAGCCACGATGGGGCGAACCTGCGGACGCAGCAGGTAAACAAACCGGCCCGGCCTGCCAGGAGCTGTCCCTGAACAAGTGGTGGCCCGGCTTTGAGAACCACTGGCTAGATGACCTCTCCAGCTCCCAGCCAGCCCTATGAGTCTAAGATTCACACACATTTAAAACTAACCAGCTCTGGACTGAACAGGCCAGGGCCACTCAGGGGCCCAAATCTTAGCTCCAGGAGGTCCTTAGCACCCACCCCGGTGTGAACCAGGGAGGAAGGGCCTCTGGCCCTGCCCAGGCTGGAGACCCCAAATCCCCTAGGGACAAACGGGAGAGACCACAGGGACTCCGGGTGCTGCTGTCCAGCTCCCTCTGCTTCCAACCCCCCCGCTGCCCTCCCTCGCCCTCGCCTCTGCCCCGAGGCTGCCTGCCGCCGCCCGCGCCCTCCCCCGGCTCCCAGAGGTCGCTTGTTGCTGTGCTCGGAGCGCTTCGCTAACCTCCGCCTCCCTCCCTCCCTCCTCTGCGGCCGCGGCCGCCTCCCCCGGGCTGCGCTGCTGCTGACTCAGCCAAAGGGGAAACTCAAAGGGCAGCAGCCGGCCCTGCCTTGCCGCAGCCCCCGGCTTCCCTGACCCCGGCAGGATGTGGGCAGGCTGGCTGCTGCCCCCCGCTGTCCCGGCCGGGACCCTCCAGCTCTGACCTGGGCGCGGGCGGCGAGAGCTTGTTGTTGTCAGCACCTGAGGCGAAGCGAAGCAAAGTTTCTCTCTGGTCTCCTCCTCGCCGCAGGCAGCCGGAGCCAGCATGACAGCCATAGCGGTGCAGGTAATGAGGGGACACCGGGGCCCCGAGTGCCTGGCTAGGGGGAGATCTCGGCTGTTTTGACTAGACAGATGCAGTCAGTGTTGATGCAGAGACGCTGGGGTCTTGCTGTCTTTTTTTCCCTTTGTTCTCCCGCTGGAGGCTTAAATGTTTATCAGCCTGCGAGCTGAACTGCTGCTATGCTGAGTTCTTGCTACCTGGTGCTCTTCATCGTCTTCCTTGTGCACAAAAAAACTTCCTCCAGATGTACCTTTCCAGGTCCCTTTTGAAATAAACGGGAGAGCTTCTCTAGGAGCTCTGTCCAGAGCAGAGTATTGGTGCATTAGTCTCACCCAAATAATGGAAAGTCACCGGGGTTAGGAAGGGACCTATTGCCTTCTAAATCTAGTCTGACCTTTCCTCAGAGAGATTTCTTAATTAGCGCAAAGTGAACCCCAAAAGCTGTATTCTTACTGTTCCGTGTCTGAGTTTAAATCCACTCAATGATCATTTAACACCAAGCCTTATTTTGACTGGCTGCAGTACATACTAGTACATAGTTATTAGTATAATATGTGGCTGGGAAGTGCCTAGGTCTGGAAAAATGATTTGCACCATAGTGTAACAAGAGTTTGCTCTTATATAGAAAGTAAGAGATTTTATTAACAAGTGGCTATAGTGTGAGACTTGTCTATCCAATTAGTCTTAATACTAATTAATAAATCAAAGTTAGTCCATTTCCTTTCCCTACCCCCACTGTATTGTGTGTTGTTTACAAAGTTCTCCATCACTGATATGTTGCTTTCACTTCAGCAGTATGACTCTTCCTCTAAGCGTCTTGTGACGCTTTATATGAAAGATGATATTTTCAAAATAAAGTACATGAGTATGGTGAAAGGAGGTGTTTAGGCTTGGTGACAGAGGAAACTCCCTGACAATGAGATCTCTTAAGCGATGGAACACTGTAATCTCCCAAAGAAAGTGAGTGCAGCCCCCTCATTTGAGAAATGTAAGACTGGATTGGACCAAACTGTAGAACAAGTTCTGGAGGAATCAGTCCTGCACTGGCAAGGAGGCTGACTGGACAGGCTAATCAGTCTATACACCCCTAGATGGTGTTGGGTGTGCATTACAACATGCAGTGCTGCACCACTCTGAAAGAAAGCTTGCTGGCTGTGTGAGAACATACCTGTTGATGCTAACAGTAACTTACTTAATAAGTACTTCACAGTAGTTAGTCATTTGGGGATTTAGTTCTACTTATTAAGCCCATCCATGTCAGAACCAACAGATATGTCACTCTGAGATATCCAATTAAAACCAGCTTTCATTTATTTTAAAACAATTCCATGTATTTTAAAATGTATATTGACCTAATCAGTGTAGCATGTGGTGGGAATAAAACCAGACAAATATTAGTTGGTAACAAGCCAAACTCATGCCCACCTTTACCACCACCCCAGACAATTAAATATTCCAAGCATATATAAAGGAAGAATGGTCTGCTAGGGTTAACGCATAGGCCTGGAAAACAGGAGACCTGAGTTCTATTTCTAGCCCGGACACAGACTTTCTCTGACCTTGGGCAAGTCACTGCACTGCAAAGTTGCTGAGATTTAAGACCCATGAGTAGGAGATACAGAGTCCAAGGTTTTATGCAGCCTGGGTGTATTTTGTCTTTAGCTATCATGGAATGCATGGTTGAAAACCTATCTAAGGGGAGAGTGAGCAAGTGCTGGGGGAGGAGAACAGCAGAATGCAGGGAGGCACAGAACAGCCAGTGTATTTGGGCTTTGGAGCCACCTGCTCTCACTGAGTCACAGGCAGTAGATTGGCAGGGGTAGTGTTATAAAATATTCCCTGTCAGAATTTGCTACTTTGCTGTTATTGAGCACACTTGAGTGATACAGGCAACACTAAGCTACTGAAATAGCCATACTTGCCCCAGGCACCCAAATGCTATTTGCACAGGGGATTGGAGTAAGTTAATGCTGACCTACTCAGCAATAATGTGCATGCGGTTTAGTAGTATATAATACGGTATTTTTGGAAGGGACTGACAGTAGAAGATGCTGAACACTTGAAAATCTGACTCTAACTGTGGATATTGAACACCTGAAAATCTGGCTTTAAGATTGTAATCTTTGGGGGCAGGGATTGTGTTTTTTTTCTTGAGAGTGTGTATTGTTCCTAGTACAATTGGGCTCTGATATCTGACTAAGTGTCAGTTCTGCCTTTATATTCCAGGATAATACAGAATTAATATCCTGGGACCGAAACAGCTATAGGTGCTCTGCGTAGGATGTTACATGACTGTGCAAAGTTCCAGCATTATGACTCAATATCTTGTGGATATCTTTGTACAGTACAATAATTTGAACAAAATCCGAGAGTGTTTCCTCATGAATAGGATATTCTGTGAACATATAGGCTCTAAAAACTGAGTACACTAAGCACTCACATACAATTTTAAAAACAACTCAAAGGATTAAAGATTTTAGAGTCTCAGAAGTAACATTTTAGTGTTCATGTATTACTATTTTAAAAACTCTTGTTTTTAAAACCCTCTTGGCAGGTTCAGTGTAATACTTCTATCCCTACCATTTCCATTAGGCAAACAATTTTTTCCCCACTTTCCTTTTGGCTCATACGCCAAACATTGCTCTGCATCATGTGTTTCCTGTTTGTGTTCTAGCACCATCAGCAGTATTAGCCTCACTCTAGGGATAAGGATTGTTAGTGACCTTGTGCCCCATTGGCTGGCTAGTTGTGGAGTGGTTGAGCACGAAGGATTGTTCACCGTACACAAATGGGGCTGTTTTAACAATTGTGGTTCATTTTTGAGAGAACTGGATTTAAATAATACAGGTCAGATGCTGCTTCCCTGGCTTTACTCCTACTTTACTAGTAGTCCCATTGGCTTCAGTGGGATTACTCCTGGTTGTAAGGCACTGTTTAACATGAACAAGGCTATCATAAGCTGCCCCCTAGTTCGAAGGTTCAGGCTCACACTCTTTATTCAGACAAAACTCCCATTGACTTTCACAAAGTGCAGTGTTGAGCTGATGATCTAATGGAGAATACTCTACAGATTCCAGTAGTTAAAAAGAAGGTCAAAACATGATCCTAAAGTTATATGGCAGCTCTCTTTTTAATCTCCAAAAAAGCATATTACAAATTGTTTCATTAAGCGATTAGGCCTGAGTCTCTTTTCACTAGCACAAATTGTATACCAAGAGGAATACCATTGAAATTAATGGTGTAACACCAGTTTTTCATCAGGGTAAGTGAGATGGGAATCAGGCCCAGTGAGTGTTTACATTCATGAAGGCTGGGTTTCTATGGAGACTGCAGGAGTTAATGCACCCCAGCCCCCATTCTCCCCTTAGGCTCCTTTGACAATCTCAGCCTACATCTGGTGCATAGGAGGCATTGTTATCTTTAAGGTTGTAGTCATTTCCACTGGAACCTCCTCTTTTCCATGGCTAGTGCCTTTCTGAAATTTCAGTTTTTTGGTCTGAAATTTTCCATGCTTGGTTTCTGTTCCAAGAGTGACATTTTTTTCTTTTTTTAATTTGCGCAGAATCTGTGTGGCCATCTTTGAGTGATAGGAGAGTGGGGGAAATACACATTTCCCAATGTAAAGTAAATTCTTATTTTCCGTACAGTAGTGTCTTAAGGCCCCAGTCCTGATCAGGGCTCTATTGCTCTTGGCATTGTACAAATACACAGTCAGAGACAGTTCCTACCCAAATCTAAAGTCCAGATCTTGAAAACACGTCTGCATGTGCTTAACTTTCCATAAGTGAGTATGTAGTAAGGAGTCCTGCTAAAGTCAGCAGGACCATTCACATGTGCAAATTTAAGCACATGCATAAGTATTCACAGAATTGGGGCCTAAATGGACAAGACAGACAAAGTGAAGCAGAATAATGACTTGCACAAGGCTGCGATCAAGCAGGGAAGTCAACACACAGCACGAGTCCCATATGTTGCTTCAACCACAATGCCATTCTTCTTCTCTAATTTTAAAGATATATATACACTACAGGACCTATTTAGTCAAACGTGAGATTAGGGCATTAATTTTTATTTATTATTATTATTTATTATTATTAAGCATGCATTCACATAATTTCTAAAGCCTGTTCATTTTGTTCCTAGGACTTAAATATATATTTATCTTGAGTAGTAACTAAAACAGATGAATTTTGTAACTTGTTTTCTTTTGTAATGTCTCTTTTAAGGCACAGAGATTGCTTGCTCACAGAAGACCCAAGAAATCATTCTTTGAGACTTTCATCAGAAGCCTCATTATTTTGTGCGTGGCAATAGCAGTTGTCCTGTCATCAGTTTCAGTTTGCGATGGCCACTGGCTTTTTGCAAAAGGACAGTTGTTTGGACTGTGGCACTTCTGCACCGTAGCCAACAGCACCATATTGAAATGTGTCACTGATCTGAATCAGGCCAGTGTGGAAGGGATTAATTTTGGAATGATTCTTGCAAGAAGTGTGGTGTCTCTTGCTGTGGTTGTAGCAATATTTGGCCTGGAACTTCTGATGGTCTCCCAGGTCTGTGAAGACACTAATTCAAGACGAAAATGGTCAATGGGATCAATCCTTATTATTCTCTCATTTCTCCTGTCCTCCAGTGGAGTCCTGAGTTTTTTAATCCTCCTGAAGGACTACATTACCTTCATGGGCTTCACACTGACCTTTTGGTGTGAGTTCATTGCTGCCTGCCTTTTCTTCCTTAATGGAATGAGCGGACTTCACATTAACAGCATAACATACCCATGGAACAGAGCAAGAAAATTCTAGAACTGGTGAAAGTATTCTGCTTTTGTGTCATCAATTTTGCCAGTTAGACTGGAAAAATCAGTCAAATGAAATTGGGAAAGGACATCAGGTTTTTAAAGTCATTTGCAAAGAGAAAAGATTTGAGATAGTCTGAGAATTTCATAGGATGTACCCACAGTTCACTGAGGATGGCTGCAGGGGAAAAATTAAGACCTGCTCTAATTTTAAATGAAATTTTCTGCAGTAGTAGATAACAAAATAAGAAAAGACTCCTATTTTGTTTTAAATTTTAAAAAAGCATCTGAAGTGTTTTATGGATAAAAGACCTGAAAATTGCAATCTACACCAGTTGTTTTAAAGTACTGGGGTCAAACACTCTGTGTGGTGCTTTGGGGTTTGGTATTGCTTTTTCTCTCCCTATCTTCAGTTGCTCTTCTTGAGTATACGAACAGAGCGTGAGAAGGAATGCATGCCCAGCATGTTCAGCCTGCCCGATGGAGCTTCATTTCAAATTGGACAGACTATTTATGTCTGGTCACGTTTATCAGCGTGGCATATTGAAAATCTTTATCAGGGTTTCACACCCCATCATTCTCTTCACAAGACATGAGTGAAACAGGTCTGAATCAATGTTAATTAGCTCATGTTTTCCAACTGTCACTTGTGTCCCCTATAACTATCCTTTCCATATATAATATATTAGAGGTTTGGGGTGTGTACATCCACTATGGTTAGGATATAGGGCCAGAGTCTCATTTTGTCTCCAGCCCCTAGCAGCACAGAGAGATTGGATTGTGGATATACATGGCCTGCAGATAAGGTGAGCAGACAGCAGATGTGAAAAATCAGGACGGGGGTTGGCGGTAATAGGAGCCTATATAAGAAAAAGACCCAAAAATTGGGATTGTCCCTATAAAATTGGGACATCTGGTCACCCTACCAGCAGAGAATTCCTTGAGGAAAAGGGAACTAGCCACTGGCATAAAGCCAGCAGTGCCTGTTCCTGCACCAGCCACCCTATTCCAGCCTCTTCTGGTGTAGGCACTCATGAGATACTTTAGTAAAGGCCAGTGCAGACGGACTCAGAATTAGGGAGCTCCAACTGGCTCCCTGATATCCCCACAGAGGCGACTTTGGCCCATAGGGTTAATTAAAGTTCAGCCTTGCTATTTCTGATCATTCATTTGTCCATTCTCGTTTCACTTCGCTCCCAGGACAAGCATGTCTGAGAGTGTTAAGCTAGCTGATGTGATTTACTCCACCATGGTGACCCTTCACCCTGCATTTTACCATAGACAGTCAAAATTATTCTGGTTGCACAATACCAATAATTCCCAGTGAGTCAACAGGAATTACTGCACCCGTGTAGCTAGAGAAATAAACTCATTCACTTTGCCATGTAGAAGCTCTTCTGTGATGAGAAAGAAAATCTGTAGACCTGACAATTTAGACAGAATGATATCCCCTTGTGATTTAAAATCAGGAAACATAAAAAAATAAACTTCCCCAAAAATGAGGTAACCAGAGGGGCTGATTCTGCATTCACTGAGTGCTGGCGTAAATCAGGAGTAACTCCATTGAAGTCAGTGAAATTGCTGGTGTGATGGAGACCAAAATGCCAGGCCTAAGATCTCTAATTAAAAAGATGCATACATTCATTACAGCTTTAAAAGTTGTTGATGTAGTAAAATTAGTCAAGCTGTCGACTGTCTGTTCAAGTTCCTGCATGGCTGGCAGAAGCAGAATACAAATTCTTTTCAATATCCTTCCTATTCAAAGGAGAACACTCCATTGACGATGGATTAAAACATTTACAAAGTGTTTCACAGCATCTGATAAAATCTATTTTATGTCTTCTGGAAAGATTTTTTTTATTTCTATAAAGAAAAATATTTAAACATGCACCCTCTTCATAGTTATATTGAATCAATAATTCTTGAGCAAGGCATTTAATCTCCTGTACTACACCAGTTTCTAAAACATACTCTTCCACCCAGTGCAAACACACCGGTATAGTTTGTAGAATAAATGAACTGGAAAGAGAATGCTATTTATGTGAGCCATGAATAAATGTCATCCTTTGTGCAAATCTGTTCTGTAAAGCCAAGAATCATAAGCACTGACTACATATATTTTGTAATCTTGTACAATGCTCTTAAACTGACCGCTCATTTTCTAATCAGGAAATATTCTCATATCTTCTTTTTAAGAGATGTCAACTTTCACAGACTAAACTCCTAAACCTTTTTGTGTTCCTCATCAGTACAGCAAGAGTGAGTTTTCAGTCCAGATCTAGATATGTTTGTCTTGTTCTGGTAAACTTCCATTGTTCCCTAGCACCCTCGTTTGTATGTCTTTTTGATATGATAATGCACTAAGCTAAGTTACCCAGAATAACTACTGAATTTTATCTTTTTGCAATATTGGGCCTATTCCTGCATTTCTTATGCATCTAAAACTCCTGTGCCTTCAGTAGGAATTTAGCACAAGGAATACTAGATACATGCCCCTGGATCTGCCTATGACATGCTGCACTGTGATCCTAGCATTTTCTCTTGTTTAAATAAGGTGCTTTTGCTTCACCGAATTGCAGTTTGTTTAACATAACTAGAAGCTGAACCTGCAACCACTTAACTCATGGGAAGAGTCCCATTGATTTCAGTAGGGCTACTTTTATGAGCAAGTGTTTGCAGGATCAAGCCCCAAATTGTTGCACTTTGGTTATATCAACCATGTCAGTCTGTGGAGTGAGTGCCTTAAGCCATCGTTAAGTAGTGTTTCAGTATGTGGTACTGGGATACAAACACAGAGTGCCTCTGAGCAGGATGAACCAGTGATGGAGCACTTGCATGAGATCCATGACCAGTGTATCCATGGTTTTGTGGAGACACAACACTTGATGAAATTACATTCCTTCTTGGTAACTTCAAAACAATGGATATAAATGAGGTATGCACTTTGAGGCCACCCTTAACACTAGCAAGAATTAGACCCAGGGTGCTCTTGTCCTGCTTCTTTTGGAAGGAGGAGGGGAAAGTGGACCCTGAGTTGTATATCCTCACTAGTCACATGTAAAGAGGAAAAATCAGAGAATGAGTTAGAGTCCACATGGAACACATAACAGTTGCTTGTGCTTAAGGATGGTCCTGTACAGTTTTATGAATAAATGAAAAGTCTTCTTTGAAAAAGTCCCCTACTGAAAGAATTGTGCAGTTTCCTTCTGTAGCTGGCTTTGTCTAGCAAATTATTGTGCTTGATTATTACATTGTGATTATAAGGTGTATTTTGTTAGTAAATGCTGTAGAACAGGATAATACTACTGTTCATTTTTCTTAGGCTGTTGCATCTAATAAATGCCTGTATATACAGTAGTTTGTACCTTTTCTAAAGCCTAAGACAAAAAAAAAAGGTTGAAAGTCAATATTCCTGAAGTTGATGATGTTACTACTTTGAAATAAGAGGACTATTCAGTTCAACTATAATTTGTTTCTATGCAACCTTATGAATAGATTTTATCTGGATTCTTCATGCCCCCCACCGCTGCCCCTTTAAATATGTACATAATCTCACATGTGTATGAAGACACACACGCTAAAGAAAACTGATCAGCAAGGCAGCTGGAGAAACTATTGCTGTTACATCTTGATCTATACTCAAATATGGCCAGCTGGTCTGTTGTAACCTACACCCACTTAATATCTAATATGGAGACTACTCATGTCCCCCTTAGCCTGACAGTCAGGCCAGCTCTCTGAGAGGGGAAATGCAGTCTGCAGTGTTTCATGTAGATTAGGGGCAACACCATTGACCCTACATAGGCACACATGCATGCACCTCCCTTCTGTTACATATTGTTTTATGTATTCTGTATTCATGGACTCATAGGGTTGGAAGGGACCTCAGGAGGTCATCTAGTCCAACCCCTTGCTCAGAGGAGGGCCAATCCCCAGACAGATTTTTGCTGTAGATTCCTAAATGGCCCCCTCAAGGATTGGACTCGCAACCCTTGGTTTGGCAGGCCAATGTTCAAACCACTGAGCTATCCCTCCCCTCACCAAAGAAGGACTCCAGAAAGACACATTTTTTTTAAAAATCTCAGAGAGTAATTCTTCAGCTGACCAGGGACTTGAACCCTGGACCCTCAGATTAAAAGTCTGAGGCTCTACCAACTGAGCTAGTCAGGCTTTATGTCCATTTGTGCATTTTCAATCTTTCTCCTTTCCCTCACTAGGCAACCACATTACAAATGTTGCCTGCCCTCCCATTTCTATATTGGTCTTTGAGTTTGGGATAATGGCAACTAAGTGAAATATATAAGAATGACCTGATCTCTGTTCCAGAAGTTTTATTTGGAGGTTGTGGTGCTAGGGGCTAGGTCCTAGGATTGTGAGTTAGGACTCCTGGTTCTACCAACAAAATTTACATGTGGTTGTGGGCATGTAGGAGGGTGTGGCCCTCTCTTGCTGTCAGTATCTGAGGGAGGCCACACCCTCCTACATGCCCACAACGACGTGTAAATTTTGTCAGACCCCCGGAACAAGTCTTAAAAAAGGGGGAAGTTAGCAGTCTCTAGGGCTCCAAACCTGAGGCAGGGTAGAGCAGAAAATAGTTCAGGGGGCCCAGGCAAGGGCAGGGCACCAAACAAACCGTCTAGCATCCTAGCTTAGTGGACAGTAGACCAACACAGGTCTCCACTGTCTCCCAGCCCAGGGCCCTAACAGTGGCACTGCCACTGGGTCAGTGGGGATCCAGCCACAACACACTGACCTAGAATCAGCCAGCAGGGTAGCCAGACAGTAGTCAGCTGCCCCAGGCAACTTCCTCCCCTCCCCTCAGGGTACCTGAACCCTGAGGTCATCTTCCATCT
>NC_133778.1:67455895-67475265 GCF_003597395.2 Chelonoidis abingdonii
GTTCAGGGGAGGTTATATTATGCAAGGCAGCGAGAGAATATTGAGGTTTAAGTTAATCGGAGATGAGGCTGTTTAAAGCAAGTTGAGCGTGGGTAGAACACCAAGAGAGAAACTGGTTTGTAGTTGGCAGCCATTACAGTCTTTGTTAATCTGGAGCTGATGGTGTCTTTGCAGATGAACTTGACGATAGCGTTCTTTGAAGGTCTGGGTCCTGAAGTTGTTTTGGCTGCAGGATGGACCAATAAGTCCCTGCTATAGTGGGTTGGCCAGGAGGTTGAAGTGTTCTCCTACAGGTTTGCTTAATTTGCCCAAGGGAAAGAAAAGTTCCTCATCCTGTATATTTTTAAATGAATTGAGCCTGATCCTAAGGTGTGAGCTAGGATAAAGTATATCATCAATTGTAATAAATGAGAGGGATAGATGTTTGATTCGGAAATTTCCACTACATGCGTCTGACAAAGTGAGTATTCACCCACGAAAGCTCATGTTCCAAAACGTCTGTTAGTCTATAAGGAGCCACAGGATTCTTTGCTGCTTTTACATATCCAGACTAACACGGCTACCCCTCTGATACTGCTTCCCATTGGTGAGCAGTTACTCACACCAGGAGTCACATTAACTTCAGTGGGAATATTTGTGCCAGGCAGTAAGGGGTTTGCAGTCTTTCTAAAGGGCTGTAAGATGAAAGATGCTATAGAAGTTCAATTTATGACTAACAAATGTCACTGAAGTGCAGCATACTGAACATAAGGGAGCGATGCATTGGCAAAGGAAAGCATCTGACCAACGAACCCTGAAAATGGATTTTCTGATGGTCAAATCATACTTACATTCGTTGTTCAAGAGCAGATAAATAGCTCCAGGTGACTAGATTCAGAATTTTGCATGAACTTCTTTTATAATCATTTTGTCCTATTCCCCATTGTAATGTTTCCTGAGAGCTATTTTCCTATTGATTTTCATTCAGTTCAGTACTCACTTCAATATGAGACTAGCACTGTAGGAATTCACGCAGCTGCCTTCTGTCTCCACTACAGCACCAGTGCTGTTAGCAGAAATATCCACAGAGGGCAAACAACAATTTTGCTTACTGCTTTTGAAAAGCAGCAGGGGGAGTGCCCAGTGTATGCAATAAACTGATGGCTTTTATGTTCAGTTCTCAACACACATAGTACACGTGTCTTTCTGCATCTGGGGCTTAGATGCTGTGGGCCTGATTTTCAGAAGGGCTGAGCCTCCACAACTTCCACTGAATACAATGGGCCTTGCAGGTGCTCTGCACCTTTGAAAACAGATCCTGTACTGATTAATGCCTTTATAAATGCCCAAAGTAGAGTACCAGGAATATGGAATGTGGAGAACACTTCCTCTAACCAGGTTAAGTAGATCAAACAGAATGACCTTTTAAAACTCCATTTGGTACTAGAACACTGGAAAAAGAAGTGGGGGAGAGAATGCAGTTTTGTGATTGCAGAGGTTGCTGTGATCAAACCCTGCTTGGGTAGGTGTTTATTCCAGTGCATGCTGATGATAGGATTCACCTTTGATCTAAAAGGAATTCCATGACCTATAAAATTTACACCAGCGCTGATTCAAACGTAGCTGGCTGCTGTCTTTGGGTACCTCTCCCCTTTCACCATATTCTGAGGCTAAACCCTTCATTCATATGTGGGTTTGCAAATAGTTACATCAGATAACAATTGACATCAATATTCAGATATACATAGATTACTTCCTACTAAATCTCTTGACCTACAATTTTGTATTCAGATAGAAGTAAAGCTTTTCCCTACAAACATGCAACAATCAGAGGCATTGAATTAACCGATAAATGATTCTCAAACTGAGAACGTACACACTGTTTAGCTACTCTTGTTGGTTTTGGTTCAGGTTTGTGTATCTGTGCGATGGAAAATTTGGATGAATGTTTGTAATTTTTTGGCAGCATCTGGGATGTTGTGAGGGAGGGAAATTTAATTATATGTTACATGGCCTGGGGCTGAGTGACTCATAAAAAGCCTGTAGGATCTATCTGTTTGGGGTAAGTAAACCAGACGGAGAGATGCTTGTCTACGGGTACGTCTTCACTACCGGCCGTGTCGGCAGGTAGCAATCGATTTCTTGGGGATCGATATATCACGTCTCATCTAGACACGATATATCGATCCCCGAACGCGCTCCTGTTGACTCCGGAACTCCACCAACGCAAACGGCAATAGCGGAGTTGACAGGGGGAGCTGCGGACGTCGATCCCGCGCCATGAGGATGGTAGGTAACTCGATCTAAGATACTTCGACTTCAGCTACATATCTTAGATCAGTCCCCCCCTGTGTAGACCAACCCTTGGTCTGTGTCAGAGAGCGGTGTAATGTAATCGCCCAAGCACAGGGCTAGATGCCAGGGACTCCCAGACTCTAATTCTCCTTCCTTTTGTTGCTGTGGGTAAGTAAGACTCAGAATGCTACAGCAGCACTTGTGCCACTGTAGCACTTCAGTGCAGACACTTACTACAATGACAGGAGGGGTTCGCCGCTGCTGTAGGTAAGGGGAGGTAGTAGCTATGTCAATGGAAGAATTCTTCCATCCATCTAGTGCTGTCTACACAGAAGGTTAGATCGGCTTAACAACGTCTCAAGGGTGTGGATTTTTCACACCCTTGAGAGAAGTTGCTATGCCAATGTAACTTTTCTGTGTAGACTAGCCGTAACTTAAAGGGACACCATCAACTTGAAATTCAGCCATTTTCAAAAACACAAGTTAACAGTGGTTCCAGGTTGTAGGCCTGCTCCTGGGAAGCCCTATCAATTTGTGTGATTTTACACTGGCATCTTTCTTTTTTAAAAACGTTTTTGTTTTCCTGTTGGTGGGTGAGCTATAACATCAACAGCGAAGCTAACTGAAAATAGAGGGAAACGATGAAACTGACTTTACACAAATGTCAGATTGTCCATCCCTTTCTTCTAGTGATAAGCCTTTTCTCACTCAAGTAGTTCCACTGAGTCAGTAGCACAGGTCATATGAAGAGATGCTCACCAGAAAATGATGGGGAAGCAAAGGGAAGCTGTGCAGGGGAAGAAGAGGCTGGGGATGCCAATGGGTGAAATTTGAGGTGCATTACCCCATCAAACAAAGGTGAGTGGGGGGAATGCAGGGTCATGTGCTGCTGACACCCCACTTCCCCACCTCCCATTTCTGCGTGGCAGAGCTGCCTGGCTGAGGGACGGTGCCGCTAAGACGCTGCTTCCTGAGTCCTAGCCTAGTCGTGCTCCGCTTTGTGTGCTGGAAACCATCCTGTTTTCTGCATCACACTGAGTGCCCCTGGTGGCAGGCCCGGCTTTAGTAAGTGCGGGGCCCAATTTGAACATTTTCGGCGGGGTCCCGGTGAGGCCTTGGCAGGGATGACTAAAAAAAAAACACGTAAAAAAAAGTCTTTCATTTCTTAGCAACCGGTTCCCTATAAAAAGTTCTGATTTAAGGGACGTGCCACAGTATGTATTTTTTATACCAATAGAGTTACCATACATCCGTATTTTCCCAAGAGGAATTTTTAAAATGTAGCCTGACATGTCCGGGAAAATACATATGTATGTTAACCCTACTTAAAGTTCTTTTTTAAAAAGATGGGCCTGAACTAGAAATGAGCTCCGTTTCATACGCGTGAGTCCCCGCCACGCCCTGTGAGTGTGCTACGTTGACCAGATGTCCCGATTTTATAGGGACGGTACCAATTTTTGGATCTTTTGCTTATATAGGATCCTATTACCCTCCACTCCCATCCCGATTTTTCACACTTGCTGTCTGGTCACCCTAGGGTGTGCACATGTTGCGGTCCCCCCCCCTCCCCCACAGCTGCTCTTGCCCCGCTCATTGAAGAAGTGTGCAGGTTACTGCCTGGGAACTGCAGGGACCAGTGGACATGGGGCTGCTGGAGCAGGGCAACGGCTTGACTAGAGGTAGGATCTGGCTACAGGCAGGGCAAGGGTGCGGGGTAACGGAGACAGGGTTTGTGGGTGGGGCTGGCTGGCTTCAGGCAGGGGCGCACGGGGATACGGCATGGGTTGCAGGCTGGGAGACAGAGAGTGTGAGACTGGTTGCTTCAGGCACGGCGTTGTGTGGCAGGGGTTGGCTGGAGACAGGGCAGGGGGTTTTGGGGCTGGTGTGCGCCAGGACAGGGGTGCAGGGCTGGTGCGAGAAGGGCAGGGGGGTGGCAGGGGCTGCTAGAGACGAAGCTGGCTTGCGGCAGGGTTATGTGGTCTGGCTAGAGGAACAAGGCAGGGGGTGCAGGGCTGGCTGGAGACAGGGCAGGGAGTGGGGACTGCTGGAGATGGCGTACCCCACCTCCATATCTGGTATGATAACTCGTTTGTTAATGATGGCTGCGGGCAGAGGTGCAGGGCTGGCTGCAACAGGGGTTGGCTGCAGGCAGGGCAAGGCGGCACGGTGGGTTAGGGGAAATGGGAGAAGAGGGTGAGGGGAAGAGGGAGTGGGGATGGAATGTGGTGGGATAGGGCAGGGGATCTGGGAGTCAGGGGAGGGGGATAAGGGCAGGGGACAGTGAGGAAAGGAAGAGGAAGGAGATGGGGCAGAAGGCAGTGGGGAAGGAAGATGGGATAGAGAAGAGGATAGGGGAAACAGGGTGAGGGGGAACGGGATCCTGGCATGTGGCATCCCCACAACAGCAGCAGTAGGGGCTCCCCCAGTAAGCAGGCCCATCGAACCCCCACCCTGATGAACCCTGCCCCCCTGCACTTGGACCTTCTGCACTCAGACTCTCACCCCACTAAGCCCTACTCCCCCAGCACCCAACCCGCCCCCTCCCACTGAGCCCCTCACACCCAGACCCCTCCACACTTGGATCCTGCTGCGCTGAGCCTGCCTGCCCACAAGTGGTGCACCTGGTGCAGAGGGGCAGGGCCCCAGGGTGTTTCTGGGGCAGGCCCAGCCCTTGCATTGTCAGGGTTGGGTGCAACCTCACGGCCGAGTCCCTGTCCCAAGGGGGCTGCTGGTGATTTTCCACCTCTGTGCAGCCAGTGGCCTCTGTGTCCCACTGCCAGGCTGGAGCCTCCACATTCATTTATTGACAAATAAAATTTTCAGAATTTTTATATATTTTTTTGTGTGCAGAATTTTTAATTTTGGGGGGCAGAATTCCCTCAGGAGTAGAATCACTAACCCAAGCTCTCAAAAAGAACCCTAGCCACCAATTAGTTTGATTCTTATTTTCAGCTCAACTATTTCATCCCTTCCTAATTGGGATCAAGAGGACTCCACTGGCAAGATACTATTCTTAAAATCAGAATTTTGGACCAGAAGGTCAGGTGGCATATATTTATAGCCAGTGCTTAATTTGTAATGAAAGAGGTACTGGGGCTCAAGCAATTTTTTTACATTCATAACTGATGTGCCAAGCCCAGAGGTGCCCAGGGCTATGAATTGCCAAGCCTAGGGGTGCCGGGGCTCAGCCCGACAAGCCCTACCACAAATTAAGCACTATATGTAGTGCCACTGAAGTCATGCTCTGTATAAGCTCATTGATTTCAGTAGTGTTATGTAAGGCAGAATTTGTAAAGACTTTCCCCTACCTTCACTTGGAAGACCAGAGAGACAGAACTCACAAGTATAGACACAACAGTCTAAATGTCGAAGGCTTTTATTTTTCTATCTGGGGTAACGGGGAGCTAGTGTGGGAACTTGTCAGAATGGATCTCTGCTTCTACCAGTTCAAGTGATCATATTAACCCAGACAATACAATTGTGTTGTTTTCTGATAACTGCATTGTTAGAACAGTTGAAGGGAAGAAAACTGTTCCCATATATTCTGATGCCATTGAAACCTAGCTATACAATGGATACACAGTAGGACAGAAACAACAGCTGGACCAAGCCCTAGTCTTCCCAGCACATTTCACCTACAACTGGGAGATTTTAAAGACAGACAAGTTTTAAAGGTTGAAACACAGGGTTAAACAATGAATTCTACATATTTAGAATATATTGTACAACCTTCATCCTGCAAAGCAGAATCAAATCTACAGTCCAGCCTTCAACAGAAAAAGAAATATGAAACATTTTATAATCATGAGCCCAATGCAGCCACAGTGGAGTGGAGGGAAGTCATGTTATAGGAAGAAGGAATTACTGAGTATACCAAGGTGTTAGAAGCACCAGGCACCCAGCTGAGGCAGGAGCAGAGTCTAGCTAGCATAGAAACAGGCACTGATGCAGGGCTGATGACTAGCTGGAGCAGGAGCAGTCTGTCAGAATGTCAGGGTCCAGACCGGCCCGGAACAGATGCTGACCTGCTCCCTGACTAATCATCCTGATAGGCAATCAGTGAGCTTCGCTGCACCACCTTAGAACTCATAGTGTCACAGCCCCGATGGCCTGCTGCTTTAACAGACCTGCATATGAGCCTGGGCCCCACAGCCATTCAGCGCATGATACCATGCCCTTTAGTTCTAGCATTTGGTTTCTGTGTCTCCAGTAGTGGCCCTCAGCTCGAGAGCATTTGGCTTCTGTCTCTCCAGTAGTGACCCTCCACCCACCTGGGACCCAGCTTTTATTGGTAGGATGAACTCTTGCCCTCACCATTAGGCCTCACGGCCCACGGCCTGGTCGGCAACACAGAACTACAAGGCTATGGTAATGATCTCAGCCAGGTAGTGATACTGAGCAGACTGGAGAGACTATGTCCCTTAGGGGCCTATATACCTGCCGTGATCCTCACCTGTGGATTGGTTGAACCCTGGTTGAATGTCCTGGGACCTATCACGAGACCTGCAGGTAATTGCCACTGATGACTCATCACACTCTCTGGCTCAGGGATGACTGATTAGGTTTAAGCAAGCTCAGTTTCAGAGGTAACTCAAGGCTGACTCATCACACAAGGTGGAAATCATCATCATTGTCTCCTTTTTCCAGCGGCAAGGTTGGGAGGGCTGAGGGTCTGAGAAGATTCCATCTATGTCTGGTTTGAGCTGCCATTTGGAGCCTGTTTAGTAGTTGGCTGGGTAGTTTTAATGCCTTGTGTTCTACCGCTCTCTCCTTGGATGTCCACAGCCTCTCACTGTGCACTCTTCTATAGAGAACAATTTTAGTCAGTTGGTGTGGGGTCATTCTAGCAACACGGCCAATCCATTGTAATCGGTGCTCTTTAATGAATGTCATCAAGCACTACAGATGTCACCATTTCCTAGTTTATCTAGCCTTATCCCTCCTAGGATATGAAACAGGCACCTCCTTTCAAATGTTTGCAGCTTTTGCTCCAGACGCTTTCTCAGTACCTTCAAGTAATGCACGGAGAATGAATGTTGTGTATAATCCGGTTTTAGTTGTCATGGAACCAGAAAGGGGAGGGGAGGGGCGCAGAGAGCAGAATCCTTGCAAAATAACCATAGCAGTAATACCGCTATACAGGATATAGACAAACAGATCTGCCGCAAGAACAGTTGACTGAGGGCCAAGTTCTGCTTTCGGATACATTCAGGAAGTTCCTGGTGCAGCCCATGAGAGTTGCCCATGTATATTTTAGGACGGAAGAAGCCCTGGACTGCATTTTGCTAAATTACACTTGACTTCTGGATAGTCTGCCTCTTTTGCTCTTGAGGGCTGGGCTTCATCATCTGCATCACCTGGGTGAAACCACTTCCTTCATTACTGGATGAAAAGCTAAGGTGCTGATTCAAGTGGACGTGTTGGCTTAAATGCCACTGCCTCCATTTTCTGTGAATTTCCAATTGAACCTAAGCAGTGAAGTCACAGAATATTTTGGTCAGCAAGTATGTGTAGAACCTTGCATTTTTGCAGGGAATCAGCACAATGGGAAAAGAAGAGACAGTTCCCCTTATCCAAAGCTTATGTTTGTTCCACACAAGCTCCTCTTTATTTAACCCGAGTTTAAGAATGGAGGTAGGTACTGGATACTATTATTTTATTGTATTGCGGTTAGAGCTGGTTGGAAATTTTCTGAACAAAGGTTTTTTCTTCAGAAAAGGGTAAGGGTCTTTGACAAATTTCACATTTTTAATTTTTTTTTAAGTTTCTAAATTATGAAAACACCCTGTTTTGACATTTTCAGAATGAAAAGTTCCCTTTTTGTTTTGAAATGGCTCTTTTCATTTAGAAATGTAAGTTGATTTTATAATTTATTTTTTTCAAGGTTGATATTTTGATTGATCTGATCCAAAATTGTTTTTTAGATGTTCAATTAGTGAACATTTGAGATTTTGACTTTTTGGCTAGATTTGGGATGGGGGAAACTTTTTGAAATCTCAAATTCTCTTGGGATCGGAAAACTGTTTCCGACTCTGCAGTAATTGAGGTAGCACCTAGGACCCATAGTCATGGACCAAGACCCCATTGTGCTAGGTGCTGTACAAACACAGAACAAGGAGTCCCTGCCTCAAAGATCTAAGATGACATCATTTATTTGGACTTTAATAAAACTTTTGATAAATTCCCTCACAAGAGGCAATTAAGGGAACTAAGCAGTCATGAGGTAAAAGTTAAAGTATTAGAACCTAGTTTAGATACAGACACCAAAGTATAGGAATACATGGTCAGTTTTCAGTACGGCCAGTGATTAACAGAATGTTCCCTCCCAGGCCTAGTGTTTAATAATCAGGGGAAAGGGTTGGAGGACAAAGAGGTGGCAAGGTTTGCAGATGGTACGTACTTACATAGGTTACTCAAGTCTAAAGAGGACTGTGGGGAACTTCAGAGGTGAAGCTAGGCAAATGGGCAGCAAGCTGACAGATGAAGTAGAAGGAGATTCATATGAAAGGAAATAATTTGAACTAATGCTCATTGCTGTGGTAAGCTTGAGCCTGTGGAGGTATAACTTAGTAGGAGCTGGGTATGCAGAAAACTCACCTCGCCATTGAGAAAACAGTACAGCACAGCCACAATGAAGCCCTGTAAAATAACAGAACCATATCAATAACCAGATTTAGTATTTTGGGGGCAGATTTTCCCGATTAGAATTGATTAAAAAATCCAAAAGCAGATCAAATATCTGGCTTCTACTGCTGCAGCTGGGATATTAGAAAAGGGAGGGAAATGTCCTTTCTTTGATTAAAAGGTTATAGATGTCAAATATTACCTGGAATGATCCAAGTGCTAATTCAAAAACAAGCTGAATTTCCATCGTGCCGCTGTTCACGTCCTCAGGGAAAAAAGCAAAGATGATATAGTGAATTCCAAAAAGTGGGATGAGAAGGAGTGTAGATTTTGCAAGTCTCCTAGGAGTAGAAATAAACAGGAAGATGGTATCATAAAATGGGAGAAAAGGGAACTATTTAAAGGTGAAGAGTTTACATACATATATTTTAAATAATAAAGAGATAACCTACTTGTATTGGTTGAAATCATTTCCCCTTCCTTCTGGCGATTTGAGCTTTCTCATTAAGATTCTTAAAATATTTACAAAAAGAATGAAATTAACCTGTAAAAACAACAAACATGGATGACAGATGTCAGACTACTGAAATCTCTTATTAGCAGCACACTGTTGTGCCCTACACGGGACCTGCAGCCTGGCTTTACCCATCTGATTTAACTAACTACATTAATCTCTAGGTGTTCCTAGAGGGTGACATTCACCTGTGTGCCACCTATGCATCAATTCAATCCTACTTAATCCCTATTTGGAAGATTTAAGCAGCATATAGACCCTATGCTGTCACTCTGCCAAGGGGTTAATTTCATCAAGACACAACTAAATAGGGGACAGAATTCATTATCCAAACTTCAAGACAAATAACCAAAGAAAAGGGAGGGGATGCCCTCTGGTAAAATGAATAGTTGCCACAATTTTCAAATATCTCCTGTTCAAAATTTGGCTTTTAGGGGGCCAGCTGATTGCCCTGGCTTGATTAGACACGAGTGAAGATATTCAGAGGAAGCCATTAAAGTTATCCTTTGACAATCGTTATTCTGCATATAGGGGATCTTAGATACTGGATCCACATTAACTTTACAGGCAAAGCAGGTTTCAGAATGATAACCATTGTAGAAGTGCTTTTGTTTTCCTCCACAAGGAGGAAAACCAACTAAAAATGCTGATCTGCTTCTTGGGCAGTGGGAAAGGGAAGCAATATCTTTTCTGTTCATTTGGCCTGCAGATAAATAATATGATATAGTCAGATACAGATTCAGTTCTCCTTTCGTGGTAAGAAGTAGTGTAAACCAGAGTGGAGCATGGAGAAATAAAATTCAGCTTATCTGTGTTTCACATCACATCTCCCAACCTGGATACTCTGTGCTCTATCCACTACGCAGCTAATGACCCATTAATTTACTCACTTGCAGTGGCTTCCTCATCATGCCACTGCACTTCAGGCTGATAGCAAAAAAATGGGCTATACCTGGAACCAGCTAGAGCGAATGGCCCAGGATAGAGGACTCTGGAGATCTGTGGTTGGCGGCCCATACCCCGATTGGGGTGACGGGCATGAGTGAGTGAGTGACACATACAGTATTAAATGTAATGCCCTGTATTGGGGTCTCAGGTTAATTTGAGGAAACATGAGGGGAAATCTTTTTTGTGTTTTCCCCAGTGGACATTGCAAATAGGAATGCCCTTCTGTGTGATGTAGATTTGTTAAATAAGTGATTCCTTATTTTTATCCATGAAAATATTATTGCATTGTGGTGTATGTGAGCCATCTTCATAGCTATGCTTTGTGCTGCTCTAGGAGAGACACCCTTCTCTGCCCCAATACAGTTACGTTTGTCACTTTATAGCTGAATTTCCTGACCTGTCTGGAATTTAAATCTCACCCTATCTAGTATGAATGTAGGTTGTTTCAGTCAATGAACAGAAATGTTGTGGTCCTGCTACGTTTTCTGAGTGATTTGCCAAGTTGTCCAGCCTTCCATTCAACTTTGTGGGGCCAAGAGAGTTGCCTGGGTGTAAATGAGGGCAGAATTTGGCCCAGGATTCATATTGAAAAGCTAAAACTGGTGGCTGTGTGGGCTAAAGCAAGTTGGTTTGGGCTTTGCTGAGCGAGGCAGTGTCGGAGCGTAGGCAGAATGACTGTTGTGCTGAAAACTTCCGCCCTTTTGTTTCTCCTCCAGAGCCTCCCATGGAACAGTGCAAAACAAGCTTCCACAAGCCAGTTGAAGTTCATGTGAAATCAGCAGGATGTGGAAATCTGATCCCCCTTAGGCTTTTGCTTCTTGGAAGGAAGCTCAGAGCTTTCTTTGTAAAGTTAGCCCTGAGGCATTAGTTACAGATACTGACTCCTATTAAGCAAAAGTCACTGAGGCTGTATCACGCCAGTTAAGCCACATGTTTGAAATCATTTGACAAACAGTTTTAAAACATGTCAAGTGGGTGATCTTTGATTTCACAACATTTGGAAATGCACTTTGCAAGCACTGGTTACAGAACAGACTTACAAAAATAGACAGGACTACAGGGCCTCTAATGATCCACCAGATAGCAACATTGGTATTAATGTCCCAACACCTGTAATAATAATAAGAAAAAAAAAAGATGTACTTTTTAGACCCCCAAATGCCAACTGCTTTCACACAGGGTCTTAATTTCTTAGCTCTTCAAATAGGTCTCTATTGCATTTTTCACAATATTAAATAATTTCTATTCAGGGCCTATTCTGTGCCCACTGACATCAGTGGCAAAACTTCAATGAGGCTAGATTACATCTGGACTAGCCAAATGACATATTGCCCTTAAAATGAAGTACCATCCTATTTATCCAAAAGCCTTGGGGAAAACACCAGAAGCCATCAGAGAACCGAGGTTTCATTCTTCTTACAAGTCAGCTGCAAAGTCGGGCTTCGAAATGGCTGTGTTCCAAGTCTCTTACTGGAGTGCAAAAAGAGAAGGCCAAGTGGCTTTAAAGGAGGCATCCACTAGGTTTGAAAAAGCTGCCTGCCTTTGTAGATGAACCCTATTTAAAAAGAATTTTAAATCATTTGGTGCATACTGAGTCCCTCAGCGCCATCTGGCAGAGGGCACATCATACAATAACTCCCATCAGGCCAGACATACTCATTGCTACAACACGCTTTGTCATCATCTGTTTCTAAAAGGTATCATGGAAGGTATCATAGGCAAACCAGTAACACATCGGTCATTAATATCGTTGCACGATGTATGTACGGGGGTTGTATTAAGAAGTATGGAGGTGTGCTGGAAATATGTTCTTAAAAGATGTTTTGCAAACAGTGCATAAGCCAAGCCTGTCCAAGACAAAGGAATGTTATTTCACCATTTTCGTGTGTCTCCAATGTAATACCTCAAAGGACAATGACAAGTATATCTGCATAGAAGGAAAACAAAGCCAGCAAACTAAACAACCAGGCGAGGTGTGGTGTGTGGGTGTGGGGAGCGGATACCGCTTAATAATCACAATGGGAGATGGAACTGGAACCCCAGTAACTCTTCTTGGATCTTGAAACAGAGACAACAGGCTCTGGGAAATATAAGCCGAAGACGAGCCTTTTTGGCATCCATCACCTAGGGGACAAAGGGAAGCAGCACTCTTAGAGCTCATCAAATGTGGATCTTCTTGGCCTGAAAACCAAGAGCAGCTGCAAATGACTATAGGTGAGAAAACCTGCTTAGGCAAAGATTGTAACTTGCTGAGGTTTTAGTCACTAGAAAGTGTGTTTGGTTTTCTTGCACTTGTGTCTTCTAGTCCTACTTATTGTCACTTAAATATCTGTTCTTTGTCAATATGCTTATTCTCGTTTTAGTACAAATCCATCTCAGTGTTGTGTATTAAAAGGAAGGGTGAAGTCCTCAGTTAAACTACCAGGCTGGTGTGCAGGGGTGTTGGAACCATTGGTATAGTGGGAGTGCTGAGAGCCATTGAACCAAACTGTAAGCCCTGTATACAGTAAAAGCTGTTTTATCCGGTGTGTTGGGGGAATAGGGGTTGCCAATAAGTGAAAAATGCCAATTAACTAAAAGGGAGGGAGCTAAGGGATGGGATGTGGGAGGGGGTGATGGGTACTAGATCCAGAGGCTGCTCACCTTGGGTGGCTCCCCACAAGTGGTGACCTGTCCCGGCTGCTCCTAGACAGAGCAGACAGCTCTGCGTGCTCCTTCTACCTGCAAGCGCTGCCCCACAGCTCCCATTGGGCGCAGTTCCCAGCCAATGGGAGGCGCAGAACTAGCCCTCGGGGCAGGGTAGGGGCAGCACGCAGAGCCGCCTGCCGTGCCTTCACCTAGGAGCAGCTGGGACAGGTCACCGCTTGCAGGGAGTCATCCGAAGTGAGCAGCCCCCGGATCTGGAACACTGCACCCTCTCCCACACTGCAACCTGCTTCCCTAAGTCCCCTCCCTCTCAGAGCCCACACCCTGCATCCCCTCCCACACCCCAACTCCCTGCTAGCCCTGCACCAACCGGACTATAAACTGGAATTTCAATGAAGATCAGAAATGCCAGCTTATAGAGCTTTCTGATTGGTGAAGTGCATAAAATAGCTTTTACTGTATAATGGAAACCACTTCAAGCCAGCAAGTACAGTAGCACCCCTATCACCCTTAGTTCCAGCACCTATGCTGGTGTGTGCTCTGCCTCCTTGGAAGCGGCAAACTTAACTTCTGTAAGGGACCAGTGAGAGGGACTGGATGCTGTAAGGGGGGATGGTTGTGGGCTGTTTGTGTCACCCTGCATGGAGTAGTCAGGCTGGTGGACGCCAAGATGAGGTCCCTGTGCTGTGAACAGGCTGCTGGTGTCAGGGCTACAGGGCAAGTGGTGACAGAACCCCTTACCAGTCTGGGTGAACCCCCTAACGTCACAAATCTCAAATGGTTTAGGTGTTGCACGCCGGATCGATGCGCTACGTGAACCTCAGCAAAGTGGTGTTTGACATTCATTAGCGTGAACAACAGGAATAGGCACGTGACGAATGTTTTCAATGGGCAAGAGTAATTCCTGCAGCTGCCTCTTAGAACATTTTTGTTCACGTTATTCCCGGGCGCTATTAGATGGTAAAACTTGGTATTTGTATTAAAAAGCTACCCTATATCTTCCACATAGGGTGCCTGTGATGGACCAGTCGCCTATACACAATATGGTTGGGTTGCCGCTAACGGAAATATCCGTATTGTCTATATCCCCTCACAGATAAATCAACAATCCCCACCTTATTTTGGACTGAAAAGATAACCAAACAGTACCCATCCCAAGGGCGGATGACACCAAAAGAACTTCCTTTCCGAGAAACAAGAAAACATACCAAAGGGTTGGAGATAGCTAGTCCTTCCACAAGAAGCCAACTGTAGTTAGCCTGAAGCAATACTGAAAAAGATCATGACGATTTTACAACCCACACTCTGAGGGAGAACAGACAGAGTATCATTACTCGTGTTGCATCTCCATAATCCTTCTGCCAGACGTGCGAAAGGTAAACCATGGATGCCACATATTTTTGGGTATCAACACTGAAACAGATGGTGGCTCAACTCCAGGTATATGAAGAAAGGAAGGTGCCACTTGAGAAAGATGGTTCACTTCTTACTCTGTCATAGACTTCCTGTCTGGAAGGTATCAGAGGGGTAGTGCGTTCAGTCTGGAATTTGAAAAGCATTGCAAGAAGTCCTGTGGCACTATAGACTAACAGCTCATTGTTGGAGCATTGACTTTCGTGGTGAATCACCCACTTCGTCAGATGCATTAGTGGTAATATTCCAGTGGCAGGTATATATGTGTCTAGCAAGCAAGCTAAGATAAGAGTCAGTTCAACGTCAGGGACGATGAGGGCCCTGTCTAGCAGTTGAGGTGTGAAAACCAAGGGAGGAGAATGAAACCGGTAATGGTTGTGCTGATCGGTTAGGTCTAACCACTAGAGAAGAAACCAACGAGGGATCCTACTGGCCATCACATTACAGCTCTCCAGCTAAAACTCCTTCATAGCGGATCATCAGGGGATCTACCACCCATCCGGACAAATGATGCCCACATTTTCACAGTCTTGGTGAGGCCAAATCCTTCCCACAGACAACCTGCCAACCTGAATGTAATTCTCACCAGCAACTGCACACCGTATCCAATATAACTCTCGCTCAGGAAGCCCACTCCATGCAACAAACCTCGATGCACTCGCCACATATCTAACACCAGTCAAGCCCCATCACAGGACCTAAAACGACAGATCAGCCACAGACATCACCTATCTCATTCACCTGCACGTCCACTCAATGTATATGATACGGCCAGTTATCCAGCAATGCCCCTCGCTATGTACACGCCAAACTGGACAGTCTCTATGGAAAAGGATAAATGGACCACATCAATATTAGAATGCAGATATACAAAAAACCTGTAGGAAGCACTAACCTCCCTGGGCCATAACACTATTGCACGACCTAGGTGGTCATCCTGCAGCTAAAAAATCAGGACCAGATTGCAAGAGCGAGACGCTGGAGCGTCAAGTTCATTGCAATTTGACAACCATCAGCTCAGCTAAACAAAGACTGTGAATGGCTTGCCAATTACAGAACTAGTTTCTCCTCCCTTGGTTTTCACACGTCAACTGCTAGAACAGGGCCTCATCCTCCCTGATTGAACTAATCTCGTTATCTCTAGCTTGCTTGCTAGCACATATATACCTGCCCCTGGATATTTCCACTACATGCATCTGATGAAGTGGGTATTCACCCACGAAAGCTCATGCTCCAAAATGTTTGTTAGTCTATAAGGTGCCACAGGATTCTCTGCTGCTTGTGCTGGGAAAGTCACTTAGTCTCTCTCTGTCCCCCATCTGTCGAACAGGGATAATAACCTCTCAGCAGTGTTGTGAGGCTAAATACATTAAAGACTGTGAGATTCTCAGGCTGTATGGTAATGAGGGCTGTATAAGTACTTAAGAGACTTGCCAAATGCCAAATGCCTTAATTTGGCAACCTCAGTAGAGAGGCCAATGATTGAATGGATCATGAATATGCAAGAGAACAAAAACCTTTTCCCCACCCTACTAGGTTGAAGTCCATCCTCATAGCTGACAGGTGGTTAGAGCTCCACGGGTTTGGTGTGGGGACTGGAGGCTGAACTGGGGAGCAGATGTAGCACTGACTCTCTTTCCATGGCCTCTACCCCTTGGAAGGGGGAGGGAATAATGCATTGCTGCAGAGGAGGAAGCTTATGACTTCATGCCTCCTAAGACAGCCATGGATAAAGGTTTCTTGCCTATGCAGGTGAGCTAAGGGCAGGCTCTCCATGGTCGAATGAGTACTTCCTCTTCCTCTTCCATGTGGCCATCTCCCACCCAATCACACACAGAGAAGACAGAAAGCCTGTGACACTCTGCAAGATTCAGCTCGGAGTGTGAAATCCTGGCTTCATCTAAATCAATGGCAAAACTCCCATTGACTTCTATGAAGCCAGGATTTCCCACAGAGTTCTCAGAACAATTCCCCCATCCATTTGGATTCTTCCTTGGGAGGAGAGAATAAAACCAGTGTCTAGCCCAAAGTTGTAAAAGATAGTGAGAATTTCAGCTTGACACAATTAACATGCACAATAAAGTGACAAGAGGGAGAGAGAGGGGTGCTTTTATATGATAAGACAACGCTTTCTTCTCCAGTAACTCTCTATGTTAAGGAAAGACCAAGGAAGTAGACTCTCTTTCCTGCATAAGCATTTCCTTACAAACTGCCTCGATGAAATTCCAGTGGAAGGGTGGGGAACTGAAGATTCTGGAAGTCTGGGGGTTTACCGTGTGTGTCCCGCAGTAGTTAACGTCCTCAGAAGAAAACAAAACGGCGTCTTTGATTAAGTTTGACAAGGCTCGGAAAATGAAGGATGTAAACAGATGCATGTGGATGTAGTTCCTCGTACAATGGAGTCTTCTGTACCCAAAAGAGAGAAATCTCATGAAGTTACGTTCTAGAAAGGGGATGGCTTTTTGATCTCATCAGGCTTCAAAGACCTAGGCTACTAGGGCCTACAGATTCAAAGACTAGCAGAATCAACTCAGCCCTTTGTCCTTCAAGGGACATAAGTGTTAATTCCATGCAATTTACCCATCCCAAGGGGTTTCTTTCGAGAAAATCTGGAAAAACAAAGTCATCTCTGCTCTTACAGGGAAGATATCAGGACACAGACTTAAAAGTTGAGGGTAATATCTGTAATAGCTCTGGCCAAAATTTCCCTTCCCTGCACATTCTGAACTGTGATGCGTGCCAAGCTGCTGCCCCCCACTCAAAGCTGGTTGCCCATCAGTTTTGCTGTCTAGATTCTGGACTTGTACCCACAAACCCACTATGTGCTGAGTCCCCCCAGCAGCCAATTGGAAATCTGTGCCTCGAAGCTTAGGACAGACTATAGTTTGCAAAGCATTTTGGGTTCTGAAGGCACTTTACTGATACATTATTTATGATAAATGAAGTTTATTTGGTTGAGTAATCAACAAAATCAAGCCTCCAGCGTACATAAATTATACATGCCCAGGGCTCAAATTTGTACGCTGTCACGCTTGTATAAATATGAAATACTGTACTGCAGCTAATGCAGTTACTCCAGATGTAGGCCCCAAAAATGCATTTAAAAAAGGGAATTTAGGCTGAATAGCAAAGAAAAAACTTCCTGTGGGTGAAAACTATTAAAATGTGAGCTAGTCTCGTAAGGGAAGTATATGGTGGCAGCGCCAACCTTGGAAACCAGCCTCGCAAAAGCACAGAAAAAACATGCTACGGGGAAGAATCCTGCACTAATATGACATGGACTAGTGACCCTGAGTGCATTTCCAGCTCTGATTTCTGTAACAATTTTGAAATTTTCACCATTTAAATTAATCCGAAAGCAAACAAAGGAATATGGGGCTTCTATGGATTAATCAGCGGTTCCAAACAAATGCTAACAAATGGCATAGAACTTCCCCTCACCTAAATGAGGCCAGGATTCCTACGGCTACTGTCAGAGTCCCAAGGGAGGTACTATATCCAACTGTGTACATTGTCTTCAGTTTCATGAAGTAGACACGCTGTAAAGAGACATACATTTGAATCTTTGCTTTAAGTTTTAAATATCTCCTGGAAATCAGCCCATTTTGACGTGTTAAGAGAAGAGCATCCACTTTCTTTCTTTGTATTGTTTCACATCTATATTTTTTTCATAAACACGGGTATTCTACGTTTGGGGAAGGAGTGTGGTGTGCAAACTGAAGGATCTTCTGGGACAGATGGACAGACAGACAGACACATTCAGTCAGACACCCCCTGCCTGACTCTCAATCTCACACTTGAACCGCAAACACCATCTTTTCTCTCTGCTATTAGTTTGAAATATCTCTTCCCTGAGATCATTGTTTCATGAAGCAACAAAATGTAACTTACAAACAATAAATCAGACTCACTCTCTCCTCATTGGCAGTGTTGTTCACGTCATAGCCACAAGCAACATCGGGTCTCGGGAATGTCTCTGACCAACCTTCACTAGTGCAGTTTCGATGCACAAAACCTGTATTGTGACAGCAGTAACAAAGCAAGGTGTAATGTCTCCCAACTGTACCAGGATGACTATTCCACCTGCTGATGAGTAACAAGCAAATGGCAGTGTTCCAACAGCATGCAGAATAGTTCCCTTCTCAGAGTGCAGACAGCGTAATACAGGTGAAATGCAGCTATAGGTGTGAGCATCTTTTTGATGTAGCTAGTAGCTGAACAGAAGCAAAATTAACCACCTGAGTGTCTAGAAGGGCTCGACTTCACTGGCCAAATTGAGCTTTGGATTGGGCCTACAATGCTGTATTAATGAAGTTATTGAGAGTTATGCTATTGGCTTCAGTGTAGGGTGACCAGATGTCCCAATTTTATAGGGACAGTCCCAATATTTGGGGATTTGTCTTATATAGGCGCCTATTCCCACCCCATCCCCTGTCCCAATTTTTCACACTTGCCCTCTGGTCATCCTACTTCATTGGGAGCTAGACCAGACCGTACAGCCCTATACTGTTTGGCTGTGGGCTACACAAATGCTTCTCTGCATCTGTGTCTTCACAACAACTGAGATCAGCTGAGGTGTTTCGACTAGCAGTCCCTAGTCTTGAATATCTGGGAGCTGGAGATGTGATTCTCAGCCATGGACATTGACTCTGGAGTTCAGGGACTGAGTCTGTTAACCTTTAGGAGCCCAGTGCAAAGCCCACCAATACTTCAGTCTTTTTTCTCAGGGTGGGGGGTAGTGAGGAAGAGAATTATTGTGCATAGTGCATGCTGTTTATTGACGAGGTGGCAAGTTAATTATATTGATATTTGTCCAATGTATTGTGCGGTTCTTATGATATTGTTCACGAATCCAGGGACAGTTGTGACAGGTGCATTTTATTAATTGAAACATAAATAAGCAAAGCTGTTGTGTACATCTGGTGTTTGCTGGTTTGTGTTCTGGGAACAG
>NC_133778.1:67475807-67574659 GCF_003597395.2 Chelonoidis abingdonii
AAAAAAAAAAAAAAAAAAAAAAAACCTTGCCCAGACTGTGCCTCCCCCAAAATGCTGTCCCCTTAGCATGTGCTTCCTCTGCTGGTGCCTGGAGACAACCCTGCATGCACACACACCCTGCCTCTATATACAATTAGAGATATACCTATCTCCTAGAACTGGAAGGGACCTTGAAAGGTCATTGAATCCAGCCCCCTGCCCTCACTAGCAGGACCAAGTACTGATTTTTGCCCTAGATCCCTATGGGGTCCCCTTAAGGATTGAACTCACAACTCTAGGTTTAGCAGGCCAATACTCAAACCACTGAGCTATCCCTCTCCCTCTCTTGCTGCTTTTTGTCTGTTCTTAGTTTGTCTGTGTTTTCTCACACACCTGGTCACAATGCCCAGAGGAACCCAACCTGCCACCCTGCTGGTGCTAGTTTCTGGGCAGATTCTCTTTTTTCAGTTTTAGGTGTGGCCCCTGAAGTGTTTCTTACAACTATCTTAAATGAAGGGCGCACTTACACATCAGTATGAAAAAGGTTTTAACTCAACCCATAACAAGGTTTCACCCAGCTCATAACAGTATGAATAGTGCCTCAGGTTTGAGGGCTCTATTCCGTCTGTACGAAATCACTGCTGTGATTCTGAGCAATGGCTCATCTCTTCTTTTAAAAACACAACTGTGAGCGTGTGTATTTTTATGGGATTTACAAGGAAAACACATCTGATTTGTGCGCATGTATGCCAGCAAGAGTGGAGAGCTTAGTCCTGTGGAATTATAACATGGATACAAGTCCTTCTTATAGCAGTAAACCATATCTGTGGGTTTTCTACCATGTGGAAGAAGAACAGCACCTGCCTGACTGTATTACCAGGCTGTTGAGCAGCAGGCTTCCAGAAAGAACTCAGTTTACTATCTGAAGTGTGATGCATTCCTTGAAACTTACATTCACAGGAATGTTCCTCAATAGTTTTTCCCTAGTGAGCATGCATATGTATGGATTTTACATACAGTAAATCACAGTGGGCTGGGATTTGCAACATAACCAGAAGCAATCTATATGTGGAATTTCTAGAGGACCAATCACACACACTGAATGTGGTTAAATGTATTGACGTCACAGTGCTCAAACTTGTATTAGGCACCTCATACTACAAGAAAAAACTCCTGGTCTTGGCCTAGACAAGCTACAAGCCAACATCAGATCAATGGAGAAAAGTAATGATTGGTTGCTGCCATGGCCATCTAATCCACATGGGGTGCTGAAGAGAAAGGTATTTTTGCCAAGAAATAAAGTCTGGGTAACAGTGATAACCATGCACAACTGTCAGCCAGGAGCTACCACTGTCTCATCTGCTCTAGAGCAGATGTTCTCAAACTGTGGTCCACGAGCTCCATTCAGGTGGTCCGCAGATAGTTCCCTCTAAGATGCGGTGTCTGGGCAGCCACACTTGACAGAATGAAGAGCCACCCACCTAATTAGTGGAGCCGTGCAGGCATGGCTCCACTAATTAGGTGCCTGGAGCCTGGAGAAGATGCACACGTAAGGTGGGAGGAGGTAGTGGCATGAGAAGAGGGGGTGCGGGGAATTTGGGACGTGCAGGGCTATGACGGCCAGAGAAAGAGGCAACTTCCCCAGCTCCAGAGCTGCAGCTGCCGGGGAGAGACGGCGCCTCCTTCCCAGCCTCAGCTTTGTGACTGCTCTGTCAGGGGAGAGAATCTCATCCCTCCCAACCCCAGCTCGGAGGCTGCTGCAGTAGGGGAGAGAGGGCACATCCACCGCATTAGAAAGGTAAGACTACTGATATTAAAATATGAGTTGTGTGCTTTTATTTCTAGAATAAAAAAATGTTGATTATTATTAAGGGTCAAATATATATATATATATATACATACATATATAGCTTTTATCCAAAGCGCATTACAATAGTTAGCTAACAGTACAAACAACATTTGGAAAGATCATTATGTGATCATTATGTGGTCTGTTGATACCCTCAGCAATTTTCAAGTGGTCTGCTGAAAAAAAAGTTTGAGAACCATTGCTCTATAGATATGGGATAAAATACTGGTGATATTGAATCAAACTCCCAATGACTTCAATATGGTCAGGATTCCATGGATGCCAACCTCATCAGCAACCATTCTCAGGACAAACCCACTTGATCTTCTCTATCTCTTGTTGTACTCTTCCAGGGCAGAGACATGACTCAGAAGGCCATATTCAACTTCTCAATGACCACAGCTGGTTCCTGACAAGTTTTGTTTTCCTGGATGGTATCACATGGTTTCTATTTTCCCAGTGGTTCCAAGTTAAGCTATCACATTTCTGCAGCAGGAGAGTCGGGCAAGATCCTTCCAATACTCAAGGGAGAGAAGGAAAAACAACTAAGATGCACACCCTGTGAGATTTTTGCACTGGCTCATGCCTTGTGGTACCCCATTGAGTCAGCAGTATTATATGGAGAATAAATAAGAGCAACATTTAGGCTGCTGCACCAGACAAGACAACTCCGATATACTGACAGCCCATCTACATTTTGTCCTGACTTTACTATGACCCTTGAAAAAAGGCTGTCACTTAAAGATCAGGTGGAAAGAAAGATGCCTGACACAGGCTTTGAATTCCTTAGGTGGCAGGAATTAGAGATGTGCCAGATATTAGATTATTATTTAATTTTTTGGAAGTCTTTTCTCCAGCTAATGTCTTTGGAAAGATCAGTTTTGAGTCACATTTTTCTAAGTTCTGCTGCAGCATGTCAGCAAAAAGGAGAAGATGGAGCATCTCTTGACAATCCACATCTTCCCCACTGTCTCCCTGCCCCAACCTTCCCTCTCAGCCTGCCTACAAAGCAGAGTGCAAATGTCCTTGACTGTAGAAGCAGACTGTGGTGTGTTTCTGTCAGACAGAGATAAGCAACATTACCTTAAACCAAAATGCAGCGCTTAGAAGTGGGCCTATAACTGACAACCCAGAGTAGGAAGAAAGGCTCTAAGTGTGTCAAAGAGGACAAGGCATGATAAAGGGCTGGGGGGCTGGGTGTGCACAAAACTGCAGAGCTTTAGATGCTTAATCAAGAAGGAAATTTAATATTGATGTACATGAGCATGGTTTTAACGATGCTATTTGTTTTTTAGGAAATATGTATATTTTGGGGAAATCACGACATGCTCTCTTTTATACTCTGCTGAGACTCCATCCTGAATGCGTGAGACTCAACATGCAGATCTGGATCCGACCTTCACTCATACGATATTTGGGTCCTGAATTTTGTTTCAGCTCATTACACAGCTAGGAATCAGCCAAGATGTTTGTGATGCAGATATAGATCTAGATCCCAGAGCTCCGGGATGTTTGGATCAAGGATTTGGTTCAGATCCATCAATGTCCCTAACGTGGTTCTTTTGTATTTGTGGCTATCAGTATTCTTTGTAGCTAAGTGGCTAAGAGAGCAAACTTTTGGCAGTTGTTTTTCTTGCAAATAAACAAATCTTGTGTGTATTTGGTTTCCCCCTTAAAATTGCATAAGACAGGGCAGTAGACATTTAAAGAATTTAAACGTATGAGTCACAAACAAGTCATAGTATATGTAATAGAACAGAATGTAGCTACATTGGAAATAAACTGTTGTGGGTTTCAACCCAAGATACTAAATGAACGGAGATAAAAAAAAAATTAATGCTAGTGGACATTGTCTTGTGATTCTGTTTTGAACCCACTTGCTTTGATCATTGCTTACTGTTAGTGACTCACTACAATTCAGACACTCCGTTTATTAGAGGCAAATTAAGTTTAGAATTGCTAGAGTTATGGTTTCCCTTTCCTTCAGATAACAGAATGCACCCATGATTTCAGATAGTAACCTTTGGATGTACGACCTCTGTTCCACTCCAAGCACCATCCAACTTTTATATTTATGCTACTGTTTTCTACTGGACAGACTAAATATTGGACCTTCTCAAGTGTTAGCAGCTCCCTCTAGTGGCTGAATTAGTGGCTGTGCTTTTAGCATATAGAGGCTCCTGCTTTTCCAGCCAAAAATCATCATGAGTAGAGCTGGCTGTGAAATAATTTTCCCATCCCATAAGAATATTCAACATTTCCCCATTTTGAATCGGGATGAAAAGTTGATTTTTTTTCAAACTGAAAATAAAACAAAAAACAGTTTGGGTCAATTGAAACATTTTGTTTTGAAAATTTGAAACATTTTGCTCCAATTTCAACCTTTTTTCTTTTCTTTTTTAAATTAGGTATAAAATAAGTTATATTTTCAAATGAAAAGTCTTTTGAAATGAAAGAACAAAAAATGTTCTTCATCCCTGTCTGAGCCTTATGGATCACCACAATAAAAAGAGAGTAGTTCGTTTTATTTTTGTTTTTAGTCAGTTTCATTTTCAAGCTCTTCTGCATTAGTACAATGATGAAAATATTCAGGCTGCAAACACCACAGAATTCTGGTCATTGGCCTTTAAAAAAACGTGGAAACAATTTTTCTGAGTTTAGGTTTTCTAAAAATGAAATCTGACCTGAAAGTGTCCTCTTTTAAAATCGAATTACAGTGAAAGGATTTTCTTTTAAATTACTTTATTTTACCTTTTTTTCCAGTAAGCATTTGGAAGAATTCTGGACAATGAGCACTGACAGTCTGTCCAATTGACGAAGAAGGCCAGCAGCTCATGTTATCCCACATTCCAGCACATGTGCCTATGTTGTAAGAACAGAAGCATCATTGACCATATTCCCTGGACAGTCACATCTTCAGAGAATAAAAACATTCAGTACTGTACTCTTAAAAGCAAGTCTGAATGGCTTTAAGGGGGCTTTAATGCTTCTATTGAAGACAATGATGTCTTCATCCTCTAGCTACAGGTAGTTCCCTTAACTCCTTTGGACTGCTTGCTTTGTCAGGATGAGGAAGAGCTGGGGCCTGATTCAAAAGCAGAGGGAAGTCAATGGAAGTGTTTCCATTGATTTCAGTGGGTTTTAGATCATGCTCTTGGCCCATGCTCCTCTATCACAATAACGGTTTAATGAATTTTTTGGGTCACCTCAGCCTTTCTAAAACTGCCCTTTGGAAAGCATCTAGTCTTTTACGTACAAACCACAATTCATTTGTATAAATACAAAAATGCACACCTTGACTAATATGTTAAGCAGCTACAAAATTATATTACAGAAAAAGCCAGAAGATACTGCATTGATGTCCGATTTGTACAAATGTAAATGCTGTTTACCATTTCAACACCTCATGTATTACAGCTGAGCTTGTGTTAGAGTGAATAATGTTAACGTACAGCATTCTGGGCTCAGCTGTGGTTCTCGATTGCTTTCCTGCTGAAAGAGATCAAAACTTCATTTAGCTATTCTAGAAAAGCAATTACTGTGATTATAAAGTAAACGAATTACACCGGCTAGTCACAAGTTAGGGGGAAAGAAAGATCATTATTCCCTCCCAACTACTGGTCAAATCTGACTGAGGGCTGACTAACGACATTATTTCTTGCACAAGCCATGCCTTTGAGACTGTACTGTTTGAACCCACTTTCCCACCAATTATTTCAATTTGAGGCCCCACCTTTATTGATTTGAGATCCCACTTGCAATGTATTTAGTGATGTAACTGTTGTGACTTTTGCTCTGTACTGCATCTTTAACTCACTAAGGTTTCTGCTCTTTGCAATGACTGGCAGACATTCTGAGTGCAGACTGTTAGCAGAAAAGAGCACACCCCACATCCCTTGTGCTCTCTCTCTCTCACACACACACACGGACACTTTACTTTTGTTCTTTCTTGTTTTTGTGCTCTCTGCATTTAAGCACAATTTATTCAGATTGAAATGACCTATTTTGCTATTTTTGTATGGAAAAAAGTTACACTTGCTTTCACTCAGTTATATTCATTTTAGCCACACTTCCCCCTCCCACCACCAATGTAACAGACAGAAACAAGGCAGCTAGCTCGATGCTGCATTTGCAGACAAAGGGCTCAATCCTGCAAGGTGCTGAACACCTTGATGAATGGAACTGGCTGGAAAGCAAGAATTACATTTTGTGAAAAATTTCCAGATTTCAACATTTGTTTTTGTTTTGTGATGCAGAAGGAAAATGAGACTTTTGTAAAAAAAAACGTGAGAAAGAGAAACGTGCTTGGCACTTTCTACACAGTGCTCAGTACCTCACAGGATCAGCCTCCTTCAGACCAACACACATTTCTAAACTCCAGAAATGCGTTTGTCATTTTTCAATTGATTTCTTCCAGTATGACAGTGATCACGTTTAGAAACAAGTAGCTTACCTACAGACAATGGCTTTCAGCTCTGATAAATGCCTCCGCTTGAATGTTTATTTGACCTGGCAAATGTTTATTTCTAAGCAGTATAATTTAACTACTGCAGTTCACTCAAACCATACATTAACCCCAGTGGTGTTTATGTTGAGATCTGCTGCGCTGTCTGGGTTTAAAAGCTCTGTGTCAACAGAGCTGATATAAAACCAGTGAAACAGACTGTTCTAACTCCCAAGTATCAGAAGGGTAGCCGTGTTAGTCTGTATCCACAAAAACAACAAGAAGTCCAGTGGCACCTTAAAGAATGGGGTTTTTTACCCATGAAAGCTTGTTCCCAAATAAATGTATTAGTCTTTAAGGTGCCATTTTTTTTGTTCTAACAATATCAATTTAAACAACAGCAAGTCTGTAATATTGAGAGATGGTTTTCTCTAGGGACAATGGAGGGACGAACAAACAAGTTTTCACTACTTTTGCCCATGGACATATAAAGCTGGATTCTCATGTGGACAAAGCTGTTGGAATCTAGATGTAGCTGGCCAGCTCAGAAGTGCCTCTGAAAGACGGGATCTATCAGCTGCTGTAAAGCTGGCATACTGGCTCCAGTGGCAATTACCCATCCCGACACCCATGTAAGAGGCATGTCAGAGTGAGGGCAGAGCACTGCTGCATTCTGCTGATTTTCAGCTGGTGTATGCTCTCTTTGGGACAATAGCCAGCTAACAAAAATTAGAGCAGTCCCATAACTGCTCTGAATTATGCCAGAATGAATAAAGATCCCAGTTCCCTAATAATCTCCCTCCCCAATCACTGTCCTGCACAAGCACATTTCAGGCAAGAAAGAATCCCCCCTCCTTATAAACTGGAGTGTAAAAAAGAGTGTTATGGTAATTAAGGGTACACCTACACTGGAGGTGTAATTTCTAGCTTGGATACATACAGGTGCTAGCTTTGACCTAGCTAGTGTGCTAAAAATGGAAGTGTAGCTGAGATGACGTGAGCAATGGGATGGGTTAGCCGTCCCGAGTACAGCCCCACCTGGTAATACAGGTACTTACTCAGGCAGTTAACCCCTCACCGCCAGTGCCACTGTGGCTGAACTTCTGTTTTTAGCAAACTAGGTCCATCCAAGTTAGCACTTGTACGTCCACCTGAGCCGGAAGTTGCCCCCCACCTCCAGTGTAGACACACCCCACTGGTATTTGAGTGTAACTCTCCTCCCTTAAACAGTGTTGGGGAAATCCAAAGGGCTCCTTTTATTCACACAGTAATCTACAGAGCACGGCCTTTCGCGTAGATGTTTTGTGCCTGATTCTGGCACAGCCCTAACATCACAGAAAGAAGCAATGTGCAGAGCACAGTTAACTAATCCTGTTTGTTTGTGCTTTTTTAATGGATGTTAGTCATCAGAAGGAGAGCATGCCCCCGACAGAAGCTCTTTCCCTCCCAAACCCCCACTCCATGCCCAGCTACTCCCTCATTCACCAGGTAGAGCTTTTACAGAGTGGTTTGGGGTAGGTATACAAGAGTAGGGGGAGAGGATGGGGGAGCTACACCCTGCATAGCTGCCTTCCTCTTTCCTGCATGCTTACTCCTATTATGTCCACCACAGGTTGTCCAGGTTTGGTTCCACACTGCACCAGCCTGAGGATCACTGCATGTGTATTTCTCTGCACAGATGTCAAGCATAAAATCATGCAGATAACAAAAGCATGAAGCCATTAGCGCTGGCAGGTTCCCACAACTTCAGCCTTTGCTGAATGTAATTTAAATTAACCTCACTGATATTAGAAGCAAAAGGCCGCAGCTCTATTTACATAAGACACCAAAGTAAAAACAAACCATCATTAAAACACGTACAGGAGGCAGAAAATACTGCTCTTTAGTTCAACCACTGTTCTGAAGTCATTGCCCAGGAAAGGGCACACAGCCACCCACACTCACTTGTCTGGGTTTTTTCTGCCACTCTAAAAGGGTGACTGATCATTCCTATCACAGAATCTATTGATTTATGGGAAATGCTTTATTCTCACTTCCATTTACAAAGTTACACCAAGGATTGAATGTTGCCCTTTGATTTTAGCTGATTTCTTCACAGTTTTTCCAGAAGCAAATCCCATGTGATGATTTCAAGTAACAAATGGAAACAGGCCAAGGAGGCAGTTTTCAGATTTGGATCCAGGGTAGGTTTAGACTAGATTTTGGGATTCAAGTTGGAGACTAAATCAATATTAGGTTCTGGATTTAATGGAACCAAATCTTGCAAAATATCCTCATAAGCTTTGGGCCCCAAATACAAGACTTCCACCCTCTTGAGACAAACAAGAGGCAGATTCTGAACACCTCTAGAGATCAGGCCCTGAGCATCTCATTCACTAGGACAACAAAAATGGAGGCACTCCACATTAGCGGTGCTTCTGAACATTTAGGTGTCTAAACATCTTTGGGGCTCTGTCCCCTTACCAATAAAATTATAATAATAGCACTGACCTACCTGACAGGGGGTTGTGAGGCTTAACTCACGAATGTGTATGTATAGTGCTTTGAGATCCTCCAATGGATCAAAGCAGATGAGAGGATGGACTGTGAAAAGGCTCCTGCTCCTAACTCCATCATCTTCAATCGCTGGCAAATATGACCAGCCAAATATGAAACAAGTGACCTAATATTCAACTACAGGGAATGTCTTAGGGGAAAGGAAACCTATTGTGCTTCCATGAGACACAGCATGAGGGCTCTGGAAAATTAGATTGTGCCATAGAGTAAATCCTCCAGGAAGCACAGAGATGCCACTCTTCTTGTAGACCCTTTGTGCATCCATTTAGTTTTCCTGTGGGGAACTGCATGCTGGGTAATAGAAGCAACAAAGTAGCCGAGGGCAGGCTTGGTCACAGGCTGGGGCTGAAGAGTAGTAGTGGGTTTGTTTCCCTGTACACAGTAACTGTATACCCTGTACGCATTGCTGTACACAGTGGCCTTCCTAACGAAGGGCTTCTCTTAAGACCTGTCTCCTTGTTAGTAGGATACCACTTGGGTAAACCACCAAAGCAGATCTCTGAAGCACTGGACTTCATCCTCGAGCTTTCCTGAGTTTTCGCTCATCCAAACCTGCTGAGAGTTCAAGCTGCCTTCCCTGGACCAAGGGACATAATAATAAAATGAGGGTGGGAGGAACTAAACACCCAACAAGGTGGGGCAAAGAAACTGCTTTGGACTTAACTATCTTGAGTAGCTTTGTATCATCTGCAAATTTTGCCACGTCACTGGTCGTACTCACGCTAAAGGCAAAAATCTGCTCTGAGAGCCACATGACAGATCTTGACTGATATGCTGTTCTCTCTATGGGTCAGCGCTCCCATAGATTTTCTATGAGAGTTTAAGCCTATAGAGAGGAACAGTGTTAGATCGCACATCCACGGTGATGATCTGAGGTTAGAATTTTCCCCATAGATCCACCATTTACCTGAACTCATGAACTGGTCATTTTCAAATGTTTTGTTCTGTCCTTCCTGGGACAGCATCTCAGCACAGAGTTCTTCTTCTTTCCTCAGGACAAACAGCAAGTCACATACTGGTGGGGTAGCCTTGATCTGCATATTTTGAAAAGAAGTTGAGTTGTTAGCCTTTTTCTCTTGAAACATTTGCCACCCACAAAACTCTCCTTACATTAACATTGTCTATACAGCCCCATTATCTGACAGTGAGTGACATTTCCTTGAACGTATCAGAGGGGTAGCCGTGTTCATCTGTATCCACAAAAACAATGAGGAGTCTGGTGGTACCTTAAAGACTAACAGATTTATTTGGGCAGAAACTTTTGTGGGTAAAAAAACCACTTCTTATGCCCAAATAAATAGTCTTTAAGGTGCCACCAGACTCCTCGTTATTTCCTTGAAACACAGCATATACAAATAAATATTTTATTTAATAGTATCCAAGCACTTCATGATTTACAGTGGGCCTGCTCCCGCGTACTGACATCAATGTGTTCAAGTTTGGGCCCATTATACTCTAAATACTGTACGAGGAACCCGATTGTGTTCTGTTACACTGCAAAAACATCAGTGGGGTCTTGGATTGTGCTGGTATAACTGAGCGCTGAGTGTGGCCCTGCAGAACTCTAGACCACAGAATTGCTGGGCATTCTCTAGGCCAGCCTTTCACTTGCAAAACTAGGCCAAATTCTATCGCTTGTACACATGCAATCCCATGGAAGTCAACACTGCGCTCATTCATTCAGAAATCTTGCTGCAAATCAGTGAGGCTGCAGGTGGAGACGTGAGTGCATAAGTGCCACTGAGAGGTTTGTGTAAAATTCATGGCAGTGGCTCTTTACTAATCATATAAGTTTCTGAGCACTTTCAGCTTTGACTGAAATATCAGTCAGCATAGAGAATCTTGAAGGAGACGATAAGTACCTTGTACAAAAGGATCCATAATGATTTCTAGTGCTGAGTCTGTTTTAAAGAACAGGAGTGAAATCCTGGCCCCATTCAAGTCAATAGTTAAACTCCCATTGACTTCAATGGAACCAAGTTTTCACTCAAGAATATTTCCTTGATATTTTCTTCCTGAATAGAGTTTGTTCTTTTTAAAAGTGGATCATCTCATCCAATTAGTCTATTCTATTCAGTATTTCCTTCTTTTCCCCTTCCATTGTGCATCATAATGCAGATTGAACCTCTCTAGTCCAGAACCATAGGGACCCGATTGGTGCCGAACCAGAGAATTTGCTGAACCACAGGAGGTCAATGCAGAGTGCCAGCAGGTCTCCATAGGCGCAGAAAGGAGGGATGCAGAGGGTGCTGCCACCCGGGATCCCTACCCCAGCCACCTGCCCAGGGGCTCCAATTATGGCCTATGGTTCCAGCTACCAGCCCCTTGCCTGGAGTCCCAGCCATCGACCCCAGGTCCTCCCCATCCCTCCCAGAGCGTGAACACTGCAAATCAGCTGTTCGCAGCACTCTGGAAGCACTGGGAGGGAGGAGGAAGAGTTGGTTAGCCCAGGCAGGAGCTGCGCCAGCGTTTTTGGTGCCCTAGGCGGGGGTCCTTCCACGCTCCCGCTCGGCAGCAATTCTGCAGCAGGAGGGGTCCTTCCGCGCTCCCAGTCATTGGCGGCAATTCTGTGGTGGGAGGGGATCCTTCCACGCTACTGGTCGGCGGCAATTCTGCGGCGGGGTGTGGGGGGGTCCTTTCGTGCTCCCAGTCGGCGGCAATTCTGCAGCAGGGTGGGGGGGTCCTTCTGCCTTCCTGGTCTTCGGGGCACTTCAGCAGCAGGTTCCAGAGCGAGTGAAGGACCCGCCGCAGAATTGCTGCCAAAGACCCAGAGCGTGGCAGGACCCACCGCTGCTGAATTGCCACTGAGGGTGGCAAAATGCCACCCCCCCAAATCCTAGTGCCCTAGGCGACCGCCTAGCTCACCTAAATGGAAGCGCTGACACTGAGCCCAGGGCTGCCAGTGCGTGAGAGGCACAGGGGGAAGAGGGGCAGAGGTGGAAGCTTGGTGCCAGCAGATGTTCTGCACCCACTAATTTTTCCCTGTGCTCTAGCCCCGGAGCACCCACGGAGTTGGCGCCTATGCCGGACCACGGATGTTGCCAGATCAGGGAGTGCCAGATTAGAGAGATTCTACTTGTACAATGAAAGGTCATTCATTCATGTATGAGAAAAAGAACTTTTTGGAATCACACAGGCATAGAATAGTCACATAAGAGACAAATAACTATTCATGAAATTGGAGTTTATAAATCATTAGATCTATAACAAAAGCCTTCCAAAAAGAGGGATGCCTTGTTGGATTTAAATGTGTAAAGAAATCAAATTATAGTCACTATTTTCTGTTGTTAGTTTTGGATTGCATTCAGTCATTTCTGAATTTTGTTAGGTGCCTTTTTTAATAAAAGTATTTTTATATCCAAATCAATTACATTATTAAAGAAGTTTAGTACATTTTCAGGACTTAGCAATACAACCCCAGCAGTCCTGCTTAAGATATATTTGTGCAATTCAATGCAAAACATTAATTAAAAATAGGAAAATCACTTTCAAGAACTGTTAAAGCAAATAGTGAAAATGGCCTAGAATCCTCTACAGAGGATATTAACTTTTCTAGGCGCTGGTCAGCAGATACTAAAAATAAATATTAATTACTAGGTTAATGATATTTTCCGAAACAGTATCATTTTTTTTCTTAAAACACCATACATCATCTCTGGGTATCATTTCCTTTAGGTCCCCGAAAAGTTATTTTAGAAATAATAAAAAAAAATCTTTCTCTGAATTTACATTATTTTTCTATCCCTAGAATGTTTTGGTCTGCTTTTAACATATGTGTCTGTTTGGCAACTTATTAGGTATCTGGTTTGCCAGAGTAACTATTCCCTCAACAGCATACGTTGTACATATAACATTTAATTTCTTTAAATGATGGGTTTGGGAGACCAAATCATGCTCATCTTACTCCCATGAGTTGTGTCATTGGCTTCGGTATTGGTAGCTGGATTTCACATTCAGCAGATAGTTAAGGAAGAATTCAATTTCTGAGTTACAGACTTTGTTTCCAACTAAGAAGAGGTTCTGTTGGGCCTGATCCTTCGTTCTTTGATGTCAGTGGAACCTGGAGTATGCAAGGAATGAAGGATCTGGGCACATAGTGGGGCCAGTCCTGTGATGTGCTGAAAACCTCCTGCAATGTCCTGAGCACCCATTAATGCAGTGACCAGAGAACTATACAATTAATATCTCTACTGTCTACAATACACAAATTCAAAGGAAACAGCCCGATGCTGCATTCCTTATACCCCATTGACTTTGAGCCCATCCAGTTTTCATTTCCTTGTACATTGCCTCTTTTCATGTTAGTGCAGCATGCAGCACACAAGCTAGTGTTTACTGAGGAAAATCAACATTTAATTTCAGAGTTTCTCAGTTGCTTTCCTAACTGCCTTGACTTAAATAACTCCTCCCTCCCTGAGCCTAAGTTGTTCCTGTTTGATGGGGCAGCGGTTCCCAAAATTTCCTACAGGTTCTAGCTTTTAATTTACAAAAAAAAAAAGTTAGTTCTAGTTATATAGAAAATGTTCCCAATATAAACAGCTATAATAGTTAGGTGTATGGACATTTTCAATAACAATCAAGAATGCTTTTCCAGACATTTTTAAACTTCTGAAACTGTCAGATCTATACATATCGAATGTAAATAGCAGCCATGGCCATATATAACACATTGAATATAAAACAAATCAGTATGTTATTATGTTGTATTATAGTTGGGGGTTGGTTTTTGAGTTTGAGTGGAATTGAAAGAGAACAAAGGATTCTTGGACATGAGGCACAAAAGATATAGGTGGTAGGTAGAAGTGGGTGGTTGGAATCACAGAAGAAAGTGGGTGCTTTTGAAATTCTCAATAAAACAAAAATCTAGAGTACCCCCAGGCTAGAGCCTAAGAACCTGAAAACAAAAAGAAGAAGAAGCTGGTACTACATGAAAAGGATGTTCACTATTTTTACTGTGCAAGCTGATTGAAAAGCAAAAAGTCAGCAACCTGTATTCATCATGGAAACAGAATGCCTAGATCCAGCTTAATACGGTGGCTCTCAGCCCCTCCAGACAATGGTTGCCCTTTCAGGAGTCTGATTTTTCTTGCATACCCCAAGTTGCATCTCACTTAAAATCTGCTTGCTTACAAAATCAGACATAAAAATATCGAAGTGTCACAGCACACTATTGGTGAAAAATTGCTGACATTCTCATTTTTACCATATAGTTATAAAATAAATCAGTTGGAGTATATTGTACTTCCATTTCAGTGTATAGTATATAGAGCAGTATAAACAAGTCATTGTTTGTATGACATTTTAGTTTGCACTGACTTCGCTAGTGCTGTTCCTGTAGCCTGTTGTAAAACTAGCCACATAGCTAGACGAGTTGATGTACCTCCTGGAAGATGTATCCCTGATTGAAAACCACTGGTTTAACTCATTCTCCAGCAACCATGGGCCAAATTCCTGGTTGGTGTAAATAATCTGTTGCATTGACTGCAATAAAGTTGTGCGCAGCTCATCTTCACCAAACGGAATAAAATTGTACTCATCTGCACCAGCTCATCTTCGCTCACACTGGATGTATTCACGTATTGATTTTATACTCATTAGAAAAAAATGGTGTAAGCTGACCAGTTTGCCATGATTTTGCCCCAGGTTCAGCTATCCTTTGTAACTAGTAGACACAGGGGTACTGGAAGGTGAATAATGGGGTAAAAACCCAATAATTTTAGGAATCTTATGCTAGCAAACCAAAATATATGTTGTAAAGCATGTCAGAATATTACATTCTTCCAGTCTGAAACAAGTGAGAGGTTAGTAATGCTGAAATATATTTTTTTAAATGTACGTTTTAACCAGTTTCACTTTAAGCTTATGGCTCTGATTCTCAGCTGATGCAGATCAGTATAGCTCCAGTGAAGTGCATTGGCCCTTCATATAAAATTGCCTTGTAGATAATCACTCGTTCACCCACAGAGCTTCAGGTTCTTTACAAAAGTGGGTAAGCATTATCCTCCCCAGTGGAAGATGAGGAAACCAAGGCACAGAACATCACCATGTCTTGCCAGGGTCACATAGTGAGCCAAGCGGCAGAGCCAGGAGTAGAACCAGGACTCCTGTCGCTCAGTCTGGTGTTCTCTAGATTAGACTATGCTGCCCCATGGAATGTGCATATTTATTTATGCCACGTCTGATTCCAGGATCTATAAAATAAACAACTGCAAATACTTACAATTAGAGTTGAAAACCAGAAAAGAATCACCAGGAAGCTCCACATGGTTAGTTGCTGTCTGTTTTCTTCATCCCTATGCACGAGAGATCATCAGGCTATTTGGGTGCTCTCCACTGTTGCTTTCTCAGTCCCTTCAGTTTCTTTCACATAGTTCATCTTCCTTCTGGTCTCCTGGCTGAAGTTAGCTTTTATCATCCCGAGCCAATGCTCCTCTCCTGCTGCTGAACCCTAGATAGAATCAGCAATGACAGCAGCACCCCCAAACTCACCTCCTGCTTTGCAGCAGGATCCTGTCCCAAGAATAACAAGCACCTCCGTTGAGCATATTCCTAATACCGTCCTTTTCCCTTCTGTGCTATTATTCACCGTTATCGCTGCATGTCGGTGGGGAATGATCATTCCTCATGTTCCAATTGATAAGGGAACAAGCAGGGCTCCTGTGTGAGATGCAAGTTTCACAACGGCAGAGCTAATCTGTAAAGGGGAAACAGTAATTACCATGGGACTCGGAGATGCACACAGCCCAGGAAAAAATGCCCTGCTGGGAAACAGGGCTGGCAGAATGTGATTCAGGCTGCATGAGCCTTCTCTGTTGTGAACATGCGTTTCCAGAGAGCGTGCAGATGGGACAAATGCAAGGAGAAATCAGTAGAGTGAATGGGTTTCTATAGAGGAACTGTTACTTACCAAGCAGGTGGGGCTGCAGGCAGCAATGCACATTAAAGGAGATCTAAAGGCAGGGGCAAGCTTCAGGGGTGAGAGTGGAATATGATCTGCTATTCACACCCACTAAGGGAAGGAATCTAAATATTCCCTGGACTCCATCCTCAGCCACTGGAGCTCATAAAACATCCAAGGGAAAAGTTCTGTTTTTTTTTTACTGCACTACAGATTTCAGGTCACCATCACTTTCACACACCTACTGTACCTCTTGGTGAAATGTAGGTTTGTCCACCCTTCTCGTGCTCTTTGCAGCGATTCCAGTGCTTGCAGCATCCTGTTCACTGGCAGCAGAACACTTTTCATTGGGGATTGCTGCCAAAGTCAACCATTTTAAAGGGGGCAAGCTCTTACATGGGTTGTGGGCTACAAGTCCAGGATTGCCAATCCCAAGAGCTCAGAAATCTCCAGCTGCCAAGTTTATTCGAAATTGTGAGTAAATTCAACTGAGCACTCACACATCCAACAAACCACAAGTGTCCAAACACTAATGGCAGCCTCAAAGAAAAGCAGAAACCTGCCAGTGCAATGAAACACAGGATACCCAGCTGTGGCAAGAAGTATCTTGAAGCACTCTGCCCAACCCACCCTTTCCCATGGCACCAGGGCCCCCAGATACATTTAAAAGAGAGGGCCATATGGGACTGAACAGTCAAATAGGACACAGCAAAGATCCAGATCAACATAGGAGCTGAGAATGTGGCCCATTACTAGTGTAGTCCGTGAAATAAAAAAGCTGCATTAGTTTCAATCTGTGATGCTCCAGATATAGTACGGTGTTAAATGAACTTTGCATTATGGTTCTATGAGCAAACTAAACAAAGTGCGCACTTTGAACTGTATTAGTCAGATTTTTAGACTCTTTACATACCAAGTTCCAACTAACTTCAATTGTAAGTGCTTGCTAATAACACCTTTCAGTTTTTTCAATACTTCTGTTAAAATTTCTCTGATTCTCCTCCTTCCAGTGATTTGCAATCCTCATCAGATTTAAATCCTGGATTAATTTGCCTCCATTATGATTTGACACCCATGCAATACATCTTTTTAACCCAATGTTTGGAATATGGATTTAAAGAATCACAGGCTAGAGTCACTAATATAAACCTTGATCTGTCAAACCCTCACTTATACTTAAAATACCACTGAAGTCTGTGTGGTTGCTTACATGGTGAAAGGATCTGTAGACTCAGGCCAATAGTTTGTGTAAGGTGATCAGCTACTAGAGTGATGCACACAGCATAAATACCTCCAGAGATAGTTTTATACTCAATTTTTAAATGAACTTTGTTTTAATCCATTAGGACTTTGTTTAACTTGGTCCTGTCAGCAAATTTTATCATTCTGCTTGTTGATCCTCTCATTCAGCCTAACTTTTTCATTGAGTGTCATCATCCCCAGAATAATTTACACAGCACTTTTCCAAATGCACATTTAATTCAGATCCAGGGTTCTTGTAGAGATAGGGAAGGAGATGCAGATGGAACCTGGTCATGGTTTGAACCTCAAGGTTCAACATCTACACTGCAATAAAAGACCTGCAGTACAGCCGTGGGTCAGCTGAGTCAGACTCATGAGGCTTGGGCTGTAGGGCTATAAAAATGTAGTGTAGATGTTTGAGCTTGGCCTGAAGCCTGGAGTCTAAGACCCTCTCACCTTGTGGGGTCTCGGAGCCCAGGCTCCACCCCGAGCCTGCATGTCTACTTTGCAATTTCATAACCCTGCAAGCCCGAGTCAGCTGACCCAAGCCAGCCACTGGTATTTCACTGCAGTGTAGACATATCCAAATATGACTTTGCAGATAGATAGGTCAATAGATAGATAGAGCAATATATGTATGATGTCTTTGAGAGAAAGCATGGGACTAAACTATTATAATATCCTATTTGCTATGATGTGTTCTCTTTTCCTAATCTTCTTCTAAAAATTTCCTGAAGTGTTTTTCCCAGGTAAATGAATACAGCACTGTACATAAGAACAGCCATACTGGGTCAGACCAAAGGTCCATCCAACCCAGTATTCTGTATTTCAACAGTGGCCAATGCCAGGTGCCCCAGAGGGAATCAACAGAACATCCTCTCTGTTTGAAAGGCTGTGTATCTGATGAATGTGAAAGGGGAATCTGGAAAAGCAGCAGCCACCAACTCTACACTGTACTGCCCTGATATTTGAAGTGATCAAATATCTGATGAAGTCAGATGATTCAGTGTCTAGATCAGAGACAAAGTCATTGGCATCTGAGAGAGGAAACTTTGCTATTGGATAAAGTCTAAAAATTGAAGTTTGGAAGAAATTCTGGCTGTCTTAGGTGCTTATATGGGCCCCTTTAATGTAATATCTGAGCACCTTGCAATCTTTCCCTGGGAGGTAAGGGAGTGCTATTATCCCCATTTTGCAGATAGGGAACTGAGGCACAGGGAGACTAAGTGACTTGCCCAAGGAAGTAGAGCAGGTATGTGAACCCAGGTGGACCAAGTCCTAGGATAGTGCCCTAGCCCCTACTTACACCATCCTTTCTCTTCCTCATAGCCTTCTAATTAAAAAAGGAATGTCACTTACACTAATTACAGTGGTTTGACGGCCTCTCTTGACTATCATGTAATATCAATTTATGACAGATCCTTCAACCAAAAGAGCTCCCAAACCCACACCTTTTTCTTCTACCAATAGTATGTTGCTTCAAATTGATCTGTTTATTAAAAATCAGTATCTAAATGTTTCTGTGAGCTTTAGAAAAATAACTGTATTACGTGTGTACAGCTGTTACCTGTACACTTGTGCCCATGCATTTCAATCAAAAATATTTTCAGAGAAAAACATCTTGGGCAAAGTTTTAAACTAATTGTTATCAATGTATTTTTTTCTGTTTCATGCAGAACAATGTAATGGGCTGGAGACTACAATATGTATGTGTACATAAGAACATAAGAACAGCCGTCCTGGGTCAGACCAAAGGTCCATCTAGCCCAGTATTCTATCTACCGACAGTGGCCAAGGCATGTCCCCAAAGGGAGTGAACCTAAAGCCATGATCAAGTGATACTCTCATACCTGCCATCCATCTCCACTCATGACAAACAGAGCTAAGGGACACCATTCTTTACCTTACGTGGCTAATAGCCATTAATGGACTTAACAACCATGAATTTATCCAGTTCCCTTTAAACGCTGTATAGTCCTAGCCTCCCAACCTCCTCAGGTAAGGAGTTCCACAAGTTGACTGTGGCTGCATGAAGAAGAACTTCCGTTTATGTTTTAAACCTATATGCTATAATTGACCCCTAGTTCTTGTATTATGGAAAAGTAATATACTTGCCCCTTATCTAAACTTTCTCCACATCACTCATGATTTTATATACCTCTATCATATCCCCCTTAGTCTCCTCTTTTCCAAGCTGAAGAGTCCTAGCTTCTTTAATCTTTCCTCTCCAAACCCCTAATCATTTTAGTTGCCCTTTTCTGAACCTTTTCTAGTGCCAGTATATCTTTTTTGAGGTGAGGAGATCACATCTGTATGCAGTATTCGAGATGTGGGCGTATCATTGATTTATATAAGAGCAATAATATAGTCTCAATCTTATTCTCTATCCCCTTTTTAATGATTCCTAACATCCTGTTTGCTTTTTTGACCGCCTCTGCACACTGTGTGGACATCTTCAGAGAACTATCCACGATGACTCCAAAATCTTTTTCCTGACTCGTTGTAGCTAAATTAGCCCCCATCATATTGTATCACTGTCCTTTACTGGATAGAATTAGAACTTCTAGGTTATGTCTCATGGGACATTTACAAAATATAGCTAATGGAGAATGTCTTCAGTTTACATGAGAATGGTGACAACCATGAAGTCCTAGGAACCATGCATTTGTTACAGAAGGACAAGGTAAAAGTAAGAAGGATAAATGTGACGCAGAATTTTTCCACGAACATGCTGCAGAAAGTGCTTCTATGTAAATGTAAAGCACATGAGTGTTCTCCGTTTTTAATTACTTGCAATTATATTTTATTAAACAGTAGGAATGAAGATATTGAGAGCTGAATTTTATGAGCTAATTTTTAAAAATGGTTTCATACCTCTTGATCACGTGTGTTTTGAGTTGAGGGTTACATTGTTATCTTCCATTTCTATGGTTGCATTACATAACAGAACACAATTACTGCATTGCTGGAGTATAAAGAAATTTAAAAAGAGGGTTAGAAGCAATCACTTCCTCCAAATAAGGTGTCTACAAGACATTGTGCAAACAATGGCATGGACAGTAATATGATTTATTCCAGATGTGTGCTCACTGCCAGGAAAAATATATACCAAAAGAGAAACAAGTGGAATTGCCACAAAATGCTTTATTAACAATGATGTTCTAGAGATCACAAAAACGGAGAAAATAAACTAATATAGTCTGATGTTCAACCTGCAAATCCCTTGTGCATGGAACTTCCACTGACTTCAAAGCAAGTGCCAGATTTGAAGTCCCTCTACTAACTGTACTTTTTAAAGATACAATAGTATCTTCAGCAACACAAGAGTAGGTTATTAGGATAGATAGGTCACTTAGAAGTTTAACGCCATGTCTCTCAACTTTTCAGGCTAGCAACTCCTTCTTTGTGGTAAAAAAAAAATTGCAAACCATTTTTTATAAAAGCAGAAGTATAAAAATGTATCAGTGATAAGCCTAGATAATTTGTGTTTATGTTTTGAGAGGTTGACAGAAAATACTTGACCTTAAAGAGTAAAACTGGGCTAGGAATAGAGGAGAGAAATTTTCTTTCCTTTCCAGTGTAATCAAATTTTGAGTGCGTCACAGTCCCCCCTCCTCCAGGGGCCACAGTTGAGAAATGCTGGTTTATAGGGGTATTCTAAGACCAGGAAGACCCAAAATGTAGGTTATGTACCAAAAAACAAAAAAGCCCTTTCCTAGGTTTTATCAAGGAAAATATTTATTTATTTACGGTTTCAATAAAAACTGTTTTAAAAAAATCCCCTGTAGCATTTGCAACCCAAATATTGCAGCACCCTGCTAATGTAGGAGAATCTGATACTGGTATTGACTCGAAACTAACTAGCAAAAAAAGTGAAATTTCCTTTATCTGAGCTGATTCAAATTCAAATAGAAGTAGACAGCAACTGTTATACATCATCTAGCAAAATGGGGCCCGGATCCTGGGTCCTTTGGGTCCTTCTGTTACCCAAATAATAAATAGTCAAATAGTATAAACAATGCAAAACATCTGGGCCCGATCCTGGAAACTCTTACTAGCACAAGACATTCCACTGAGTCAAACTGATCCCTGTGCAGAAGCGCAGTGCCCATGCACGACTTAATCCCTCAAAACAGAGTGTAGGTGGCACATAAGTAGTATGGATGCACTGAGCTGACCTCTGCAGAGAGATCAATTTCTCCCATTGAAAATAGCCTAATTAAAATAAACGACATTACTAACCTCAGTAAGGGCTTGCAGGATTAGGCCCTTTCTTTGTGTCTAGAAGGAGATAAATAGGCAGCACAAAACCACACATGTAATTTGTCAAGTTACAAAAGGTTTCACCTACAATTTTCTTTAGTTGTTAACATAAAAAATTGACAATATTTGTTGATTTTGTTATCTGAAGTTATTACCATTAGAGAATAAACTTTCATGTAACAAAATTATATCTGCAAGAATCAAGAGTCTCCAAACTGGATTTCATTAATATTATAACCTTTACCAAATTAATATCGGTAGCACTATTTGGTTTTCTTTATAGGAATTTTTAAAAGATCATTCCATCCCCTAAATGTAAGCATTCACAGCTACAACTAAAATGTTTTGCTTTCATGACAAACTGCAGTAACTCTCAGGTGACCTTTTATAGCAGTGAAGCACATGCAAGTACTCAAAGAGTGGACTAAGAATTTAATTGGAAAAGGTATAATCTTTGTATATTCAGTTCATAGCTGTTTGGTTTTCCTTTGCATGTCATGTTATTACAAGTGTGAGCAATTATATGGAATAATAATAATTAACAATTGTAATTATGAAGATCTCTTTGCCCAAGAATGTACATTATAATACAATAAAAAACAGAGCCCTGTCTTGCAATCCCTATGCACTTAAGTGATTTTTGCATAGGTGAGGAGTAAAGATTATTCACAGGAGTAAAAGCTGAAGGGTCAAGCCCATAATTAAAACCCTTTTGCAATCCAAAAAGATAAAGACACTTGTAAACTCTAAGGATTTCATTTCAAATGCCTTATGGGGAACTGACAAATTCAAAGTGACAGGGGTGAGCAAATACATTGCTTTGCTGTTGTTCCAGTGACACCTGAGAGAAGTACAAGTATTCCCCACACTCACTAAGATGCAGCCACTGAGACTTCATCCTCTAGATCAGTGGTTTTCAATCTGTGGTCCACAGCTCCCTGAGAGACCACAGACTATGTCTAAGAGGGATCTGCAAAAGGTTGTTGTTACCACAGAACAGTGGGTTCTCAACCCTGGGGGTACTCAGAAGTCTTCCAGGGAGCACATCAACTCATCTAGAAATTTGCCTAGTTTTACAACAGACTACACAAAAAGCATCAGCGAAGTCAGTACAAACTAAAATTTCATACAGACAACAACTTGTTTATACTGCTCTACGTACTATACACTGAAATGTAAGTACAATATATTCCAATTGATTTATTTTATAATGATACGGCAAAAATGAGGAAGTCAGCAGTTTCTCAGTATTAGTGTGTGGTGACACTTCGTATTTTTATGTCTGATTTTGTAAGCAAATAGTTTTTAGGTGAGGTGCAACTTGGGGGTATGCAAGACAAATCAGACTCCTGAAAGGGGTACCAGAGTCTGGAAAGGTTGAGAGTCACTTCTGGGGTCCGCGGACTACGTCTAAGATTTCCAAAAGCGGCCATGCTTCCATTCAAAAGTGTTTAGGGGTGTCTGCAAATTAAAAAAGGTTGAAAACCACAGACCTGGCCTACAGGACCCAGCTTCTCTGCTCTACAGATTCCCAGCCTACACCTTTCTAACTCAGTGGTGGTACTGCCTAGAGCTAAGCTCACTCCCACAAACCCTTTTACAAACCACTGAAAAGAGATTTGGAGGCTAAACATGTAAACATTAGGAAAAAACACTTAGAAGGGGTGGGAAAAAATCCAGGTGTTTTTCTTTAATTTCTTCCCCCCAAACTTTGCCACTTCTCCCCCTGTGCCAGAGCTGAAGATGGTACAGCCCGCTGCAGGCTTTGTCTTGGAACTGAGTTGATGTTAGCCTAGCAACCAGGGGAGAGGAGCTGGGCTGGGGAGATGCTGCTGCTGGCCCTGTTGTGCCCAGGCCAGGCAGGTTGCTAGGCTGGGCTGCCCTGCTCCCCCTCCCTGCCCATCGCCCCCTCTCACTCATGGCTGTGGACAAGGCTCTGGGCTGTGGCCTGCACGTGAGGTAGGTGCAGAAGTTGGCTGCAGGCTGAGTGCAGGTGAGTGGCTGGCAGCCTGCCCTGTGGTGGGTGTCCAGGACTCTGGTGCAGCAGCGTACAAGCCCCCCACAGCACCTCAGTGCAAACAGACCCGCTGCCCTACATCTCCTGCCCTTCTCTGAGCCTGGGGACTCGCTTTAAGGGAGTCTATCCCTCTGGGGGAGGCAGGGACTTTTGCCACATGTGTGTGTTTCAGTGAGATGTTTAGGGGCAGCGTTTTAACAATGGAGAATTTGCAAGCGTGTCTGTTTGCAGGTACCAGTCAGGTAATTGTGTATCTGGAGTCCATCTGAATGCACACTAACCCAGTTTACGTGCAGAAACCTGAGTGTGTGCATGCCAGTCAGGTAACTAAGCACCTCAGGCGTAGATCCTCAAAGTTGTTTAGGTGCCTAATTCCCACTGATTTTAATCCTCGTTACTGTGGTCCTGAGCCTGCAAACAGCTCCACACAGGTGGTCTCTGCCTGCACAGAGCCCATGCAGGATCAGGGCTATGATTTCCAAATACAATTGTGTGGGTTTTGTGCGTGCCAAGGATATGTGTCCTCCTGGGCACAATTATATTGAAACTTTGGCTCTTATAATCCAACACTGAATTATTTTAAATCTCCTCCATTCAGATTCTCACCTGGTGTGAGACACAGCCCAGTACTAATAATTAAGGCAGTCAGTCTCAAGACAGCGTGCTTTACCTTTTTTATGATAGTGTATAAAATAATGAAACTTTTAGCTTCATAACATAAAACGTGAAGATTTATTTAAAGTAATTGAAAAAATATGCAAAACACTCTTGTTATAATAGGAAGCCTGTGACACTAAGGCATCAAGAGACCTGGGAGTTAAATCAGCAGCAGCATCTTCACCAATGTGAGTGGAATTTTCAAAAGTGCTTCATTGACTTTGGAGCATAACTTCCATTGCTCCTAACTCACTTAGGTGCTTTTGAAAATCCCATCCATTAATTAATTGTATTCTTATGTATTTAATTTATTGTAATTGTAGGTGCAATTAATTGTATTCTTATGTATTTAATTTATTACTTGTTAAGTGTGCTCGGTGCTCTACAAGACACAAAAAGATCTAATGGCTCAAATATTAATAGATGTACAGTGAAATCCTAGCCTTATTTAAGTCAATGTGAGTTTTGCCATTGACTTCAGTGGGGCCAGGATTTCACCCATAATGTTTATTACACAGAGTAGTCCAACTGACTGTCCTGCCCCAGTAGTTGTAGGATCAGGGTCTTAAAGGGAGACACAGGTATTGTGGGAGGGAATAATATGGACGGTTTGTAATGTAGATGGGTGGTGGGGTTTGCTGTTGTCAGTTACTGATATGAACCTATATGAAAGAATACTTTCCTAATGGCATTCCATCACCTGCTTTTCACACCTTTTACACCTAATGAGGGACAGTAGCAAGGAGGATGCTGATGGTGATTTTATAGTTCAAATTTTAAAATATAAATTTATGTAACACAAATGGGAGAAAGTGACCTCCTATTTACAATTGTTTCAGCACCTTGTTGTGTCCATTTTGTTGGGACCAGTATAAAATTACCTTTGCCCTGCACAATAGTGATGTTTTCTCTCCCTGATTTGTGTAAAGTATTGAATCCAGAAAAGCTAACCTGTAAAGCCAAAGCATGCTCCTTTACTAATAAACATTATGCAGGGCCAGAAATCAACATGGCATTTTATGTGCTTAGGAGAAAAGCACAGACCCTGCCCCAAAGAGCTTATAGCTTAAAGGAGGCTAGACAAACAGAGAGCAGGACGAAGGACCATTAAACAAAGTACCAGGGATCTGTGAGTCTCTGTTCCTCAGATCAGAGAAACTTGTGTGGAGTGTCTTTCTATGATGCTCCTCTCTGGAGCTCTTCCCCAACCATCGTAGTTGTAGCCTGTAGCTATAGGCCTGTAGGCGCTATAAGACAATAAGAATTGTAAAGCATGTGTAATGCTGTACTCCTGGATGGGTTTTCTGCAGTGGGAATTGATGTGGGACCTCTGGATCTTAAAGCCTGAGTTTCTAGTATCTGAGTTAAAAGACCCAACTCTGTTAGCTAAGTCTGTACGAGGCTCATCAACCTCCGTATGTGGCCCAGCTATCACTGGAGGGGAACAGAGCCACACATTGAGTAGGGGTGGTTTCACTTGCTAGAGTGAATGTTGCATCAAGCATGCGATTGTTTTTAACCCAGGGTCAAAAGAACATTTGTGGAGAAGGGGGGAAAGGGGAGGCTACTTGAAGAAGGGAAGCATCTGGCATAGCGGCTTTTCCTATCCATGCATGTGCCAAAGCTTTGTTCCCCTCTCCTCCGTGCAGCAGGTGTGGGAGATGGGGGAGGTAAGGGGCCTATGTTATACTTGTGAGCAAGCTTCCATGTGGATTATGTCTGGTTTCCTTATTGCACAATGTTTTGGACATTTCTCTAGATAAGTTTCTGTTCTGATAACTGTGCTTACTTAAACAGGATCCATACTCCTTGGCTTGCTGAATTATACATTTATCTTGGTTAAATAAATAACCCATCCAAACAATGAATTTATCAAACGGACCTTTTCTGCCTTTGGTTGTGTTGGAGGACACTGAGGGGAACAAAGGGTCTCTTACACACACACAGCCATCCAGGCTCCATTGAGAGATACTAGAATATCTCCAACAGGAGATAGTAGAGTGTGCATGGTAATGCCTGTGCAGGGGAAGCAGGGAGGCTGGTCCATCTTATCTAGGGCAAACTCATTCAGTGGCTGGAAGTCAAAGCTAGACAAATTCCGACTGGAAATAAGGTGTACATATTTAACAGTGCAAGTAATTGACCATTGGAACAACTTACCAAGGGTTGTGGTGGATTCTACATCTCGACAATTTTTCAATCAAGATTGGATGTTTGTCTAAAGATTTGCTCTGGGAACTAATTTGGAGAAGTTCCTGCTGGATACAATGAGTACAAGGAGAGAATGAGTCTGTACCAATCAGCATGATATTTCGTGTTAAGATTACAATTTTGTGCTTGATCACAGGTAATGACATATCTTGGTACTCGTGGGCCTACATTTCCATGCCAGCATGGAGGTGGTTCAGTCAGCCCCTTTAGAATTCAGTCATGCAGAAAAATCGTTTAAGAAAGTACCCACCATCCTTTTGGACAACCTCGTGGAGGAGCCTCAAAAGGGAAATGGTATCCCCAATCACCTGCTGGAGTCGAGTAAGTAGTCTGCTGTCTGACCATCCTCCAGGCCGGAACATTGGGACAAAGGGTCAAGAACATTGTTACTTTTCAGAGACCCAGTCCTGCTCTTTTTGGAGTCCCATTCTGTGGCATAGCAGCTCTGCCTCCCTCCCGGCCTGGATGTAGAGGGTATGACCAGAGAAAAGGGGGCGTGCCTGTAATAACACTGTGATTGGCTAATCCCAAGCTTTTGGAATGGACCTTGGAGCCATCAGAAGCCAGATGCAATTTAATATTGTGCCAGGGGTGAGGCTGGCCTCTGAATCATGGATCCGCAGAGGTGGCATAAAGATACTTTCATTCCCCTCCCTCGTTCTGCGTCAAGTACAGCTCAGATAAGAGGATCCAGCCCTATATCTTTGTACTCTCTCTCGTGCATGGTTATGGTGCTACATACAGATATTAAATAAACGTAATTAATAGTAATGGCATTTAGGTAGCCCAGTCTCCTTCTTTCATGTTTTCTTATCTTTCATTGCAGAGATTTATGCAAAACTTCTGAGAAACAAGGTCATACAGGCTAAGCCTGCTGTATTGCATTATGGAGGGTATGAAATTGAAAAACATCACCAGCAGATCCTGGTATGTCTTGAAGCTGGGAATAGCTAATACATTGTAAAGGGATAATCCATGTACACTGTGCATATTGCTCAACAATCTTCTGTCCTCCTGGCCAATATGCCCTCCTGCCCTTTGGAGTCCTCTAACAGGATACTTTGCCATAAAGCTAATGGTAGATCCTCCCCAAAACTTTCCTGGGTCACTATGATTGCATTTGGCTGCACATGTGCTCATTAATCAAAGGAAACTTTGAAAATGCCTTCAGTCCTCTTTTAGAGGCAGTTTGATCTGGTGTATGGGGAGCTGGACTGAGAGTCAGGACACCTGGGTTCGATAGCTGCTTTCTACCACTTGCCTTTTGAGTCACCTTGGGCAAGTCATGTCTGTTTCTGCTCCCAGCCTTTGTCTGTTTTGTCTGTTTAGGCTGTAAGTTCTTTGGGGGCAGAGACAGTCTCAGACTATGTGTTTGTTAAGTGTGCAGCACAATCTCAGTTGGGTCCTAATAAGTAAATATTACTCTGGCTGCCAAGGGTTGTTCAGGGAACTCCTGATGCCCTGAAAAGTGCATATGGGCTCTACCCAGTTTTGAGGACCTGAGCAGCTACCTCGGCAAGCATCCTTCCTTTGGGAAAGCTATTCTGTTCTAACAACAGCTGCTAATGTTGCTTATAATTGGGAAGAAGGCTAATATAACCATTGATCTTTGCTGGCAGAACCACCACTGTTCAAAGTTTTGTGATCTAAATGAAAACTCCAGAAACCTCCAGAAAATAAAGTTATTTAATTTCCTTTTGTCTGAAAGGCCTCTATACAAAGTAATTATAAATAAGTAATTTCATTTTCGAATCCTTTTATATTTAAGGGAAAAACACTTTGAGCCAGATTCTGATTTGACAGATAGCATTTTACTTTCCAAGTAGTCCCACTAATTTCAAAGAGATTGCTTGTGGAATAAGGTCCAACTCATCATGCGGAAGGTATTAGGAGTTGGTCCTCTGTGATTGGGAGATTCTGCATACAAGACTTAAACAATTTTCTTTTTTAAATCAGCTACCGGTTGTGTTGTATTTTGACATTCTGAACAAGACTATAAACTCTCTGAAGCAGGACCACCTTTCCATTATGTGTTTCTACAGCACCTAGCACACTGGGCTCCTGGTCCATCTCTAAAGTGCTGAGTCACTGTGGTAATTCAAGTGATAATTAATAACATTCAACATTTTCTCTGTCAACATTCAATCTATTATTTCATGGTTTAACAGACTGTCTTTGTTAAGTATGGTCTCAGAAAAATGCAGCTTTACAATATTCCCAAATGTTCTTATAAAAATAATTTTTTTTGTCTTCTACAGAATCTGGTAAATATTTCTGGTGATGTCATAAATCTTCACATTATACCGCCCCAGACAAAATACTTTCAGATCAAATACAACAAAACAGTGAGTGTCAAAAATAACCATCAGTTTGTTCATATTTGATTTTGCACTTGATAACATTGCACACAAACAGCATTAAAGGGCCTCCTCGTTTATAATCTGTGTTATTTTATAGCATCGGCTTGTCCCCGGCTTGTCATTTGCTGTTACAGTTGATTTTTGTCCTGATGAGTGGCGATATTACTATGACTGTATCAGAATTCACTGTCCGGTAAGAAGTATCTCAGATAAAAGTGTCTCGTTCTGGCTGTAATGTAGTACAAATATTTTACAGGGCATGATAATAAAGCATAGACATTCATATTACTCCATAGTCCTCTTTAGTGCATCATTGATCTCTCTTTCATTATGCCCAATGTAGACCGCCTTACTTTTTGGCCTGCTGTCAATCAAAATAATATTCACTGCAAAAATACATTATTATCCAGAGCCTGGCACAAATCCACAAAAAAACATCAACTATTAGGACACTTTGATATAGATGGCTAAATATGGGTACAGGTGCCCATATTAAGGCATCCAACATTTTTTACTCTAAATTATTCATGGACTCTGAAGACCTCAGAAAAATGTACTAGAGTTGTGGGCCCTCAGCCTGGTTCAATAATCCTTTCTTCCACAAGTCAGACTGTACTCGATGCAGCTTTCACAGATGGTAACATGGTAATGCGTTAGCTGAGCAGACGTGGGAGAGCTCCAGACATAGCTTCTAGAGGTAGAGAAAAGCTGAGGGGTACTTAGAAAGGAGCGAGGTTTCTACAATCTCAGTCTATGAAATGCTAGAGAAGGCGTTACACATGTCTCCTAACTGTTAAGTACTGCTCAAAAAGGTGCTGAGGTCACCGGATAGGCACCTGATTCCTGAAGTGTGATTCTAAATTAGCCCCTCTTTCTATACATAACATTAATGAATTCTGTTAAATCAGTACTTTCCCCCATTTCTTCCAGGGAGATGACACTCTGCTTGTTCCTATCCATGGCTACCCTGCTGTGAATGTTGTAGAATTTCCATCATTTATAAGCTTATCAGATGTTTCGCTTGGACAGAGGTGAGTAAAGGTGACAAATCGGGGTTTTTTTTAAGGCTTGCAAAAATTAAAATATCTATTTTTTGTTTTTAATCTACTGGCTAAACATAAGACCTTAGAAGTTTTAATTAAGTCACCTACCATACATATTGCAAAACCACTACACAGGACTTCTTTTCAAGAGTGTGTTCATAGAAGACTGAACTCTGCGTAAACTAAACCTCTATAGAGACATAAGGCCAGAACCTCAGCTACTATCAGTTGACATTGATTCACTTTTGATCTAGCTTTGATTTATCTTTAAGAGTGAAATCCCCCCTATGCAGGGAGCCAGCATAGGTCTTTGCTCCATTTAAGATGTATTTTGAGAATCTAGAAATTGACCGTAAGGTCTGGTCTGCATACAGTTTTTGTATCAGTAGAACTGTTTTGGTTATGGGTGTGATTTTTTTTTACTGAAATAGTCACACCCACCCAGCACCTAATTATACCAATATAAAAGTGGCATAGACCAGAACACCTTATTCCACTTCTCATACAGGAATACGCTAAACTCAGCCCCAGAGCTCTTTTTATTCACTTATCTTTCCGATTCTAGAAACTCCCTCTCCAAACAATCAACCTCCGCACATAAATGAAATTCCAGCTCCGCAACTGGGCAACCCACTCACCATGAACCCTGAATCTGCAGTGAGCTACACAGAGTTATTTCCAGCTCAGAGCTCTGGTTATGTCTTAGGCTGTGTTGTCCCTAGAGCTCCATGACTATGTAATTGCCTTGGTTACAACAATATAATACAATGATCAGATGTTTAAGGCAAAGTGCTCCCTTCTCTTTTAACTCCCAGAGCAGGTTACAGTTAAGACACAGGCTGTAACTGAAAATTGTAAAATAAAGGCACTCACTGTTATTCTTTATTTCCCTAACCTTTTAAAAGTATGCTTTCCAAAGGAGCACTGTGTATAAAATGCATTCCTTGCTAATCAGCAGGACATAATATCAGCCAAATAGTTATTAAAAGCAGGAGTAATCTTGTGTCAAATAAGTTTCTAGATTTGCAGGATGATCTCCAGGGTTTCACCAAACCGTTGTCCCAAGTTAGGCACATGAGAATAGATGCACACAAAAAAAGACACAACTTTAGAAAGAGTGAGGGCTTATTTCTCATTTGGCTGAAACCCTCTTTACACTGCCAACGTGGGAATGAGAATCAGGCCCTTGCTCAGTACTAATAATTGCTCCAAGGCCCCGTCCTGTGTTTAGGTGCTCACCACTTTACATGCTTGGTCTCCAAGGACATCATCAGTGGCAGAACTCCCAGTGACTGCAGTGGGTGCAGAATTAGATCTTAAATGACTCCATTATTGATTTATGTGAATGAGAACTGAACAACAAATTCACATTCGTTTTCAATCATTAGGGATTTTAAAGAAACACAGATAAACAAAATTTGCCCCCAAATTTAGATTGGGTAGAAAATAAGCTTTAACAAAACCGAAGACTAATAGAAATGTTTGTATTAATTTTTTTTTAAATTCTAATGGAAATGGCCTTTTTAAAAGTGAACACTTCCTTCACTATTGTCAACTTCAGCTTTGCATCATTGTACTGGTGCATAAGACACGAGAAGCGAACTTGAAACTAGAGATAAATTGTTTAGTCTATGTTCAGTGTCCAAGCTGAGGGAAGTAGAATAAATATTGAAAAGCAAATTCAATTTTTAATATTTATTTCAGCTTCGAGGTATTATTTGTAGAGGAAAAGAATGTTTATTCATCTCTGATTGTTAACCTGACAGTGTCTCTTTAAAAAACCAAATGAATAAAAAGCCGTAAGTGTCCTAGAGCTATCCCCTTGTTAACAATTGTCCAGAACAATGGGATTGGGGATAGGTGGGGCTACTTGCAACAGCAACTCCTGTTCTCCAAGTGATACAAGGAAAAAAGCATTGTTTAGTTCTGAACTAAACCATGTTTTTTCCACAGATTGAAATGAGGCCTGTCTGAAATGTGGACTCTCTAACATGATTTTCCTTTTTCAGCTGGTACTTTAACAAATGACCTGTTCGGTTGTAGTGAACTGCAGCCAACGTGTTGTGGCAGTTCTGAGTTTGTTCCCAATAATTCATTTCCAGAAGGTCTTTAATTAGAGACAGTCATATTTACAGCCTTGGAAAATATGTAACAACACTACCTGGTTCTTGTTACTGATTCCAGCTGCGATTCCAGCTCAGAGGCAAGAGTAGGTAGGAGAATAACATTCACTGATTCTGTCCTACGTAGATTTATACACCACGCTCATCTCCACAGTATCTGAGTGCTTTCCAATAAACCATTGTGCAACATACTTAACATATGTCATGTGTGGTTTGTTCTGTTCCCATGATGGCTGCAGCCTAGGGCTGATATCTGTTTGTATAGCCAGTGTGGGTCTAAATTTGAATGTTAGTCTTTACTAAATGGTACAGATTGTAAAACATACAGGTGATGTCATACAGCAATAATTAATCTCTTAAAAATTATATTAGATAAATTTAAATGTATGCGTAGGAGAAACTAAGTATAGGAGATGGAGAGCAACACAGCAATTAAGACAATATTATCCTCTCATTTTCTAATCTGAAGGTGTTCTAAAACGACATAGTAGTTGTGTAACTATCAATAGTCCGTCTCCATGACTCCTATATCTTGCAATGCATGCTCTAGATGGAGAAAATGTCATTTTCCAGATGTGAGCCTGTAATCACTGATTATAATTATTACTAATTTTTCTTTCACAATTCTTCCTTTCTTCTTTTGCAGCAAGGAGTATGTGATCCCTTTGCAGTGCAGCTGTCCAATAGAGTTTGAGTTCCATATCGATTACATTCAGCCTCACAAAGCCTTTACCATTCAGCCAATCTCAGGTAGACCACATCTGTTTAAAGCTCTGAACATCCAAATAATTGTTTGCTATTATTTATGACTGTGTGCTCAGTGATGTTCTGAAATGCACATTAGAAGATACAGTCCCTGCCCCCAAAAGTTTGCAGTTAAACCCAGACTGTGCAGTTGAAACATAGCCCCACCCATGCATATAGAAAAACAAACAAGCAACTTTGGTGGAAGATCAAACTGTTTGCAGCTAGTATATATCTTTCCTTTCTAGCATAAGTCCTCTGTGGGTGATGTAGACCCAAGTCTCTTTGGGTGATGTAGACATGAATAGGATCTGGAAGGTGTGTCTTCTAAAGCAAGTTTTCCGAGGAGTTAATAGCCACTATTTTGGTGTAACACAGCTAATTCCAACAAATAATTAGCTCATCCTGCTCAAGAAATCTAGCCACTAATGAAGACCAGTGGTGCAACTCTACACATGGTGTTTGATATTATTGATGATACAGAGAGAGAGAGAGAGAAACTAACAAAAAGGCAGCCATGCTGGTCTTTGCTTCATTAAAAATATCAGAAAAACCTAATAAGATTATTAATATACCTGGGTCAGTAACAAATCTAGTGATCTGCGTATGATAGATGACTGCATTATGTAATCTGCATATGATATACAGCTGCATCATGGCAGAGTAATTTAGAGCTGCTTCAGCACCACTTTGTACTTCTATAGCCGTATAAAGAGGCCTAGCATAACTGAGAATCAGGGACTATGGGTTTTACAGGAGACAGGTGCTGAGCACAGAGCATTTGGATGTCATTTAGTCACATATTTTCATGTATCTGCATATGCAGAAGAGGCAGACCATTATGAGTCAGACAAAGATACCATACACTCAACTGGTTTTTTTGTAGTGTGAAGTTACATATACAGCGGTGCCTAAAGATGCAGATAGGCACCTAGTGGGATTTCCAAAAGCATGTATACAGGTTAGGTGCCCAACTCCCATTGAAAATCAATGGGACTTAAGTGCCTAACTCACTTAGGCGCCTTTGTAAATCCCACTGGGCATCCATGTGCATCTTTAGGCAGCTAAAGATCTTTGTAAATCTGGCCCTCGGTGCCTAAGTCATTCTGAAAATGGGACTTAGATTCCTAAGTCACTTAGGTACTTCTGAAAAATATACCCATCTCCCGTTATACTGTGATATGAATGACATCCTATATCTTGTTAAATATTCAGTTTAATAAAACTCATCAATGGAAACAATAGGAAGGAGATACCACTTAACTCCTTCAAGTTAGACTATCTGAATCACAGTGTAGTGTCACAGCTACTTTCTGCACACTCTTTCAGTTAGGCAGGTAGGAAAGTGAGAGCTTCTCTTCTCTAAATAATCTACATGATGCTCCAACAAAAGAGCATTTTCTTGTTTACTTAGTTATCCACTTGTTTGTTACATCTTTTTCCAGTAGAGGAAAGCATCATGTGAGACAAATGGGTATTGGAAATGTAACAGATGGTCTGGATTTGTTCCCAGCACTGCTGTGTAGAATAAATTCCAAGAGAATTAAACTATTCTCCATTCCTAGAATTAGATCCAAAATGTTCATTAGTTACAATATGACAGCAACAAAGTCTTGCTTTCCCAAATCCAAAGGGACAGACTTAGTATCCTCAGCTTCTCTGTCCTTGCAAATGGAAAAAATGACAGTAAGAAGATAGTAAGAGCTAAGTGGGTAGAGGCACAGACAGCAACTGGAAATTTTCATCTCCTTGTAGTAACATTCGCTCTTATAGGACAATAAAGGGAAACATCTTTCAAATTTAGGGACAGACTTTGATGTCCTTGCCCATATTGAGTAGTACCTTATGCCTCTTAGGGTATGTCTACACTACCCCCCAGATCGATGGACAGCGATCGATCCAGCGAGGATCAATTTATCACGTCTAGTCTAGACACGCTAAATCGACCCCCAAGCACTCTGCCGTCGACTCCTGTACTCCAGCACCACAAGAGGTGCAGGCAGAATCAATGGGGGAGTGGCAGCAGTTGACTCACCGCGGTGAAGACACCATGGTAAATCGATCTAAGTACGTCAACTTCAGATACGTTATTCACGTAGCTGAAGTTGCGTAACTTAGATCAAACTGCCCCGCCCTGTGTAGACCAGGGCTTAATTTACCTAATTACTCTTCAACATAAAGCTTCATTCCACCACAAAATTAGGTCATGTTAGAACACTCCTTGTGGAGTCATGTTAGTTAACATAATATTAAGCATGGTATAAATGGGACTACCCTTTTTAAACATGGTGTCATGGACATGCTTAACTCTGTTTCCAATAGGGCTCACCCATGAGCATTTTAAGTATGAAGGTCTCTGTACACACTAACTGCTAAATCATGTTTAACATTTTAATTAACATGGCTCCTCAAGGTCATGTTCTAACATGACCTAATTTCCCAGTGAAGAGCAGCCATAAGGGTAATATAATCTGGCCTTTATTTCTGACATATTAACAGTGAAACAGTTTTAAAATTTACTTGACTTGGATGGATTTTCATTCTTACCTTCAGATTAAACTAATACTAGGATTCTAGCACATGCGTGGATTAAATTGGGACACCCAGAAACCCTGGTTACTCTTAAAAATGTAGGCCACGATCCATTTCAGCACTTTTTATTGGGCTTACTCAGAAGTAGAGTGCTCCCATGATTTCAGTGTAAATGGAATGTATTTTGTTCCCATGTACAGGGATAATTCCAGCCAGTGGGAAAATGGATGTGGTTGTTAAATATGCACCATTTGAATATGGAACAGCACAGATGAAAATGCAGTTGTGGATTGCACAGTTTAACTCAAAACCCTATGTATGTGTATTCACAGGAACATCAACACCCCATGTGGGTTTAATGTATGTGCATTTGATTTATCTTTGAATATTTTTGCCCATTTCTGTTTTAAAAATACCTTAATGAAACAAGATTTCATGCTATTTTGCCATGCTACTTAGATTGTGTTATTAAAATGCACCAAATATCTTGATTGCCCATCATTATGCTTAAAATGCAACTAGACTGCATTAAGTGAAACTTTAATGAATTAAAAATAACATACAGCATTCCACCACATATTGTTCCACCGATTGAGATGCAATCAGCACACTAATCACCAAGGCCTTCAGAAGCAAGGGGGCAATAAGATATTTTGGAACATCTCTCATCCTTCCTGGGAATTGTAAAGTAGCAAGATTAGGAAGTTACGTGCTCATCATTGTAATTTGAGAGACACCATCACAATCTTCTTGTATATCTATAAGGCACAGACAGGCATGTGGTGGGCTCCTACTCAGCTCTCAGAATACTGATTAAAGTTGTGTCTTTTCTTCTGAAATCTAGAAAGGAAGAATTTAAAACACATAAAACTCTCTCGGAGAAGAAAACAGTGTCACTAGGAAAACGAGTGATACGGAGAAAAGACCATTTAAAGCATCCACAATCCAGCCAAATTCAGAAAATAAAGGTACAGAGAATGACTAACCAAAAGTACCTCCAGGGGCTGATACTATTCCTTATACCTAAACACCACACACACAATTTATTTCTTCCTTATAATTTTTATCCCACAGGAGATTGAATACCACAATCTGCGATTCCCAGCAGATTTATCAAATCCCTATGCTGTGGCATCGGTTTTGATTCAAGAGCCTGGCAAATTAAAGATTAAACACTTGAAAGAAGGTAACATAATGAAACAATCCAGAATAAAATAAATTTGAGGGGGCTTATCTTGTTTTTTAATTTTTAACAGAACTCCATGATGATTTCTGATGGAGAGCTTGGCTTCAAAACGGCTGGCATAATATGACCCTAGTTTCTGAAGAAAGTGTCACCTTAACCTTTCTTTTGATTAATTATTGCAGCGGTCAGGTTTTCCCATCAAAAATGTATTTTCGTTTTACACAGAATTCTGGTTTGAGATGTGGTGGAATAATTATCTGTTCTTGTCCACAGTCCTGTACCAAGGTAATGAAGGTGCAAAAACAAGACAGATGAAGGAAGCTGTATTTGAACTAAAAGTCAAACAAGATATTCAGGAAGAAGCAGCAAATCAGCTTAAGTGGTGAGTGTTAATTATTCATTTTTAAGCAAGCAAAATTTATTCATGCTTAAAACCACCATTTCCGATCATGGTAGATTAATTTAACAAATGAGTTGCTTTTATTTTATTCACATTCTTCTTCCTGAGAGGAATCTGATAAGTAGTTAGTAGTAGTAGCCAATAAGCACAGTGATTTTATTTTGACAGCCATTCAGAAAGAAAGCTGCTGAACATGGTCCAGATTCCACTCCCATTTGTCCTCATCCTGCACCAATAAAGTAAATGGGAGCTTTGCTATTAACTTCAGTGCGTATAGAATCAAACACACACTGAGTTAAATTAAGTCAGTGGAATTAGACTTGTGTTTAAAAAAGCGTGTAAGGCCCCAGTCCAGCAAAGTATTTAAATGGGAGTAGTCCCATTTAAATCAAAGGATTTGCTGGATAGAAGCCTTAGAAAGAGGGCTGTTAGGTCCATTATCTTTTAAATAAAGCAAACTGCATGTTGCATCAAGGATTTTTCTCATCTCTACTGTAAATGCAGGCAAGTTCATACAGGTAAAGATCCAGTTTCTATGAAATTTAAGAGAGAGATTATCGAAGAACGACAGCAGGAAGACGAGCAATACAAGGTTAGCCTTCACTGTTTGTTCTGCATTTTTTAAATCATTTATACTTTTGGACTAAATAAAACTGACTAATGAACGAATACCCTGTTTGTGATGGCTGCTGGCTTTATGAAATAGGTTGATACATACCAGTGTTAATGATGCTAATTCCCTCACCTATTATTCCCAAATCCTTATTATCGTTATTACTATTTATACAATGCCTTGTATGTGCATGGCTCTGCACAGAACATGTGAAAAACTTGGCCTTTGGCCTGTAAATAGCTTACAGCCTATGAGCCCTCAGCCCACCCCTGTAAACACTCTCAGATGGGAATAACGTTATTCACATGAATATCAATTGACAGGTTTCACAAGTACTCCTGTTTTTATGAATATCAATGGGACTCCTCATGTGATTACATTATTCACATATGTGTTTGCAGGCTCATGCCCTAACATCAGGCACAACTATGTGAATTAAAACAAAGGAGGAATAGGAAGTAAAATGAGGCATACAGTAATATAAAATAAGGATGTCTTATTAGCTGCATGTTCATCTTTTGGATTTCACTCTTTTTTTATATGTATTTGTTTAATGTTTAATACATTCAAAAGTTTTATTTGAGCTGATTTAGGGAAACATAGTTGAGCATGAGATTAGGAGAAGATGGCCCTGGATTGGAGGGGACTAAGGGATTTAACCATGTGCAAGAGATGGGACAGTAGGGGAGAGGCATTGGGATGGGGGAAGAGAACAGGAGAGAGAGGGGGAGAGGTCAGAAATGAGGATCAGGAAGACAAACCCAGGTGGCATAATGAAACAAGGTAGGGAGAGTCACATCAGCTGGCAGTGAGGAGCAACTCAAAAGGTACCATTAAATCAAATGGCAGAGGAAGTTACTCTTAGGACAATGAGGAATTTAAGACAGGACAAGGTAACCAAATGACAGCAATGGAAAAGTCAAACATCAATAGCCTGGCGAAAAGTGGCACCATTAATTAAAAGGCACGAATCAACGTTCAGTCCAATAGCATGAACGGCTTTTACAGCATGGTGAAGTTAAGTGATGTCAGCGCAAACTACTAATTGAACAGTGATGTGAAAGACTTCTATAGAAAGAGTACCGTTAAAAGCAGTGGCAGATGAAATACAGAGTGGGAGGTTACAGAAGGTAGGAAAACTGCAGCCAATATGCAGAAGGACAATGAAGGAGCTCTCTGGTCCAGTGCTGCTGAGGATTGGAAGTTGTTGCTGTGTTGGTTTTGTAGCCCATCTAGCAGTTGGTCTCTGCTGCACAGAAAAGTGGGTACTTTGTTCTTATTAGGCCATGGGAGAAGGCAGTGGGTGCAACTCACTTCCTTGATGCCCGACCATGCTGGGGGTCTGATCCCATACCCCAACCCTTATCCTGAAATGGGACCTGTCCTCCCAGACTCTTACATGCATTGGAATTCAGTGGATGTTCCAATGCCATAGTAGCTGCAGAAGTGGGACTTGAGAGTCAGAACATTACTTAGTTTGACTTTCTAAAGTACAGTGATCATCATCTCCCTGAAATGTATCAAGTGTGCATTTTGTCTACCAGTTTAGTTGTGGAATGTTACAGTTGTGATTAACTATAAGTGACGAAAGAGCATATAAAATACTTTGCACTAATGTGGACCTTCTCACTGATGGCAAACCAGATCGAAAGGGGAGATCCCATTATAGAGAGAGAATTTCAAAGGAATAAAGTGGAAGTTTCTTTCAGACGTTGTATCCGGTCTGTCGAACAGGTACGTCCACATGGGCTATTATGCTAATACCGCATACCTAGCTGTTCTGCATCATTTGCTTTTCCTATTAATTTGAGATCTCTAAAATGTTTATATTTGTGTTTCATTTTCAGTGCTACTTTTAGAACGTTAGGACCAGCTGCTCACTCTATACATAGGACAGCACAGTGTGGGAAACACTGCATGGAGAAATATGCAGGCCGATGCATCTGTTGTAATTTATATGCTGCTGTTGCTATAAAGGATGACATGTAGGCCCAACCTGCGGTGCAGGTTGCTTGTTTATGAAGGTTCTCCTAGGAGCAATTCGCTCACTACCATTGGACCTATAGGATTTCTGGTTGATCACACCCTTTTCTTTAAATGTTTCACCCTATGGTGAACTTACTGAGCCAATGTCATTACCCTTGGGTATCTGTATGTGTACTCTTGTACAATCTACAATAGGATATCAGGCCAAATTCTGATCTCAGTTCCACCAGTTTATATCTGGAGTAAGGGCCAAACCAGCTTGCACTGAATGGAAAAGGAGTTTTGTCATTGATTTCAGTGAGACCAGGTTTTGGCCCTAATATCCGTAAGATAAAAGACGTTAGATTAGATTTACACAGGTATCAAGAAGATCAGGATCTGGCCCATCATTTTCACCCCTATTATACCACTAATTGGTTACATTTATGTAGTGTTCCTGCCTTGCTTCAGTGGAGTTTCTCCAGGTTTACACGAGCACAACAGATGAGTATGTTGTGTCTCTGAATATTTAACAGTGGCTTCCCAGTGAACCCATTAATGAGAATTTCAATTTAAAAACTGAGAGTGTGCTATGGCCTAGTACCAGAATTAGTTTATTATTTGACTGGACATTTTTAGATGGTATAACCTCAATGCTAGAAAATATTGTATGGATTCAGTCCATGGAATGAATGCTAGATATTCCTCCACTATCTAATTAAAACAACTAAAACCTACCTTTTCACTTTCTGCGTGCTCTGCAGTGTCCAAGTGTCCAGCCCAAGTTTGACCTCCTCCTTAACGATCCTTGGGCCAACAGACACAGGATTCTAAGACGATTTCAACAAGCAGCTCGCCGGGTAACGTGAACAATCAAAATGCAGTGTAATAGCAACGTCTTGGGAAACACACAAAAAAACCCACCAATTTAGTTTGCTGTCTTCAAGGAATCTACACACTTAGCCCATTGGTTTCACTGTTTGTCATAAATGTGCCACAGCCTTTCCAGAAAACAAAGGGTTTAATAAAAATCCATAAGCCACTATTAGAATAAATCAATGTTAAACAGAGATAAAATGTTAAAGGCTCCAAATTTAGAATTTGTAAACAAACAAACTGATAACTTTTGCAAAACCAAATTCGAAGAAAAATGGTTTTGTGAAACTAAAAATCAAATCAATGAAAAGTTATCTGTTTGGATTTAAATATTACCCTGCAGTTCTACCATTCATTTCCATAAATCCAAATGCAATGGCCAGTGTAGGTTCTCCATCTCTTGATGTCTTCAGCTCAAGACTGGATACCTTGCTGAAATGTATGCGTTAGTGAAACACGAGTTATTAGGCTCAATGCATGGGTAACTGGGTGAAATTCTATGATGTGTGTTACATAGGAGCTCAAATGGACTCTTCTGTCGCTAAAATCTATGACTCTGTGCTGCTACTTCATAATGTTGTGTAAAGTGTACCCAAGTGCATGTTAAGACTTCATTGCTCTACAGGGGCAATAACACATCCATGGTCCTGTCCTGCAACAGAATCCTCATGGGCAGATCTTTGCCTTCACATAGATCCTATTACAGGATGAAGGCTTATATTTACAATCTATATTTAAATTGACAGTACAGCCACCTCTTCAGTCTTCTGTTTTATATATGTAATGTCACAGTTAGCTGGTCTTGAGTCAAAATATATGCAGCAAATACATGCATCCTGCCACACTGACAAAAAAACCCAAACACAGAAATACCCTGGGACAAAAATTATACAATACATCAAAAAACTCCTTTCAACTGAAGTCCAAGTGACCTGTGAGGAATAAATAAAGCTGTCAGTACTGCATGTCAATATAAATGTAAATTGTAGAGTATTCAACTTAATATTAACGTGAAAACTTTAAATAATTATCCTAGGTCCTGATTCAGTGGCGGCTAAATCGTGTATTACTTTTGTTCCGTGGACTACAGAGGGACATCAAAGAGCATAGTGATGAAGAAAGCTCTGTATCAGGTAAAGTGTAGGACAAGACATTTGCATTTTAGCTTATCTCAATTTATTGCAGTTATTCCAATAGCACCCACAATGTGTTAGGTATAGCTCATGCACACACACCTACAAAGACAGTCCCAAGAGCCTGCAATCTTGGGATGGAAATTGGACATGGGTATAGTTGAAATATGTATGATTTTGATACACATTATTTACCGGCATTAAAGAACACTTTAACAATCCTTGAGAGCCTCAAAGCTTATCTGTTATTAGCTGGGCAGTTATTTTTAGCATCAAGCAAGGAGTGGGTCTTGAAGAGGGACTTGAAAGGGAGACGGCATTGACCGTAGGGATCAGCTCAGTGAAGATGTTCCATGCATAAGGGATAGGGTGCTAGGTGTGGAGATGTTTGTCTGAGAAGCAGGCAAACAGGTGGAGAAGGCTGGTATCATTGGTGGAGCAGGAGAGCCGGAAGGCAACATGAGAAGAGGTGAGCAAGGACAAAAAAGGAGGGACAGAGTTGAGAAAGGATCTTGAAGGTGATGAGGTCAGAATGCTTGAACTTGGTGCAGTAAAACCTGGGGTGGGACCAGAATATACAAAGCCATCCATCCAGTGCTGCTCCTTTTGTCTCCTGTCACTGTTTCTGAACAGATGCTTAGCAGTAATTGTGTGACATTGGTCTTGGCTCTTGATAAGCAGAGAACAGCAATGGATCATTTCCTCATAGTGAAATGGAAGCGGTAGTACAGAAACGCTACTCATTTTATAACAGCGGGGAAATGAAATAAGCCTTTGATAAATCATTGAGCTGTCCAAGACAAGGCCAGCCCTGGGGTGCATCGATGTCCTAAGTGATGATGGAATTTTAGTCTCTTCCTTCACCATTCTCTCCTTCCTGCTTACCACACTGTTTGGCAACCCACCTTGTCCATTGTCCATGTCATTTCCTTTCCCAAAGGAAGTTCTTTTTTTCTGCAGTGGGCAATTGCAGTTCCCCAAAACCCATCACAGTAATTCCATAGGTGCTTTAAAGCTGAGGTGCTGTGGCAGCCAGTACAAAGGATTCTTAGGTGCATCTGTGGGCTTAAATATATGCCCTGCAGCATGAGCAGAAACAAACAGACAAGAAAACCTTTGCAGAAAAGGGAAACAAGTGGGCAAAAATTCTACTGCTAGAGAAGAGCAGGTTGGGAACGGCTTGTCATTGAATTGACCCAGCAATCCCAGTATGGTGCCTGCCTCCTCTTAAATGAGCTTGGCAGAGTTAGATTTTTGTCATTTTCTCATTTTGATGGATAATGTCAATGTTTATTGTTACCTTTTTTTAGTTTTATCAATTTTAATTTTAGCAGGTGTGGGAAATAATGGGGGTGAGTCAGACAAGGGGGAGACAGATATTAACTATTTAATGACACTAGGCACAGATTTGAAAGTTAAAGTTTTGTAAATGTTAAAATACAAATTATACAAAATATACAAAGTAAACATACTTAAATCAAACTAATATGTTCTCAAGCAGCATTTTTCTTCCTCCTATCTGTAAATTTTAGAATATTATTGATGGAAATATTTTTTTCAGATTGTGTTTGTCTGGTGAAATTCATGTTTACCAACATTTACCAATGAAAATCAAATGCTTCCAAGTCTACTCTTAAATGTGGCATCTAGAGCCTTGTGAAATAATACCTTACAATTTATATCAAAATGGCTGGGCAAATCCTGACTTGGGAAGAAGTTAAAAGTCTGTGTTGTGATTTGTTTTTGTTTTGAGATAATATCTTAACATTTATTACAAGATCTTGATTCTTTCTCTCCATGAGGCAGAAAACAGCAGTTTGAAAATCATCAGCTCAACAGCTACGGGTGAAGAGCATAAGAGCGTTGCTTTCAACATGTCTGTAGATGGCATATTACCTTTCAGATTCCCAACCTACCATCCACCTCAGTGGTCTGATGAACTGGTAAGTCCCTTGATTATAGTGGCAACAAATCAGTTACTAGAAATGAAAGATCTGATTCTCATTTACGCTCAGGCCACTTTACCTGAAGTGGGTATAAATATGATACCCAGAGTAAGGTAAAACAGCATTAGTGTGAATGAGAATTTAGCCTGAAAGGTTGGATCCAGATTTTCAGCTGCTATAGTTGGTGGAACTATGACAATGTACATTAGTTGAGTATCTGGCCCTGGAAGTATAAACACCATGGTATTAGTTCTGTTATACCAAATACCAGGCTCTTTCTATAATACCATAGATGTACATACTTTACATACATATGAAGGCAAGGTCCCTGCCCTAGTCAGCTGGTTAAAAACTATTATTGCTCAATAATTTTCCTCAACGTTTTTAAAGTTTACATTAAAATATGCACTCTGTATGATCTCCCAACTCTGAGCAATGCCCAGCACAGTACAGTGCAGAGTCAGAATGAGATAAGTGGCTGTAAGGGTACTAAAAATATCCCCAAATGTCGGTATCACTTAGTAACACACCTTATACTCTTGTTTCCTAGAAAGAATGAATTCCCACACTGCACATTATAGAAGAGAATCAGTGCATTAACCTTTCTGACCAACAAAAAGGTCATTTCCCTTTCTCATATTAATTTTTGTCCTCAAATACAAAGAGCTCTCTAATGGCCAATACTCTTTAGAGAGCTCTGTTCTAAGATCATGTGTTTGTATCTGAAAACTGTCTGTATGGTTCGGCAGGTCTGGAGCTCCTTGCAATACAGAATCATTGAATGGATTTACACACTGTTTGTATATGAACCAAAGGTTTTAGATCATCTGCAACTTCTGTTAATCACCTGGTTTTGTTCATCACTTGCAGGGTCCCTTAAGACAGGTTTCACTGTGTAAGATTCTTTAAAGATTACAGTAAAGATCCCATTGACCTCACTGGGAGTTGCAACTTTATGAGTAAGGGTAGAGTTGGGCATGGAACCTTTATTCCATTTCAAGAGTAGTTGAAGATGTGCTCTTTATTTTAAATTGCTGTAGAGACACAGACACAGATGAAAAATCACACAAATGGAGTCCTCTTGCACATAACTGGCAGGATTCCTCCAGGGGAGAGACTGATCTTGCAGAGTGCATGGGATAAGAGATACACAACAATATCACATGAAGAAACAGACTAGCTCTGACACTGATATAGGTTAACCCCCATATACAAAGAGTCAAAGAGGTGGTGAGACTATCTAACAGGATACTTATTAATGACAATACCCAGCTCTTATATAGCCCTCTTCATCAGTAGATCTCAAAGCGCTTACAAAGAAGGTTAGTGTATTTATCCCAATTTTACAGATGGGGAAACTGTGGGACTAAGTGACTTGCCCAGACTCATCCAACAGGCCCGTGGTAGAGCCAGGAATAGAACTCACATCTCCTTAGCCTGTGTCCAGTGCTCTATCCATTTGGAAACACACTCTCCCCTTATTTAGATGCTACAGTGGTAGCTGTCTTACAAGTATTTGTGCTAAAGGACTAAAAGCATGACTAAGGCTAAGATTTTGTCATGTTTTTTTTCGTAAAAGACACGGACATGTCACAGGCAATAAACAAAAATTCATGGAAGCTGTGACCTGTTTGGAACACTCCCAGCTGCTCGCCCAAGGCGACCTCTCCCCACGCAAGGCTGTCTCCCGTCACTGGAACCCTGAGGAGGGCCCCCTCAGAAGTCTGTCACCTGTCGCTGGAATCCTGCCAGGACCCCACAGGTTGCCAGCTCCAGAGTCCCACAGTTCCTTAGGCTGAAACAGAGAATGTCTCGGAGGTCTCTGGAAGTCACAGATTCTGTGTCTTCCATGACCTCCATGACATAAACATAGCCTTATGCATGATGTGTTCAAACAACAAACAAAGGAAATCATGCATATGGCTAGACCTATTACAGCTTTCCGTAGGCTTCTGGGTTAAAGCCCAAAGAGTCTTTAACTTCCTGGAGAACATCTAAGCGCCTATCTGAGCTGAGGACCATTGCACATTGAAATGCCAACAAACCATAATCCATGAGGACTCCAAAATCAAGGCACATGCCAACTCAGAGAATTCATCTGTGAAATTCCTTGGATACCATAGTGGCTATATGAGAAAAACAAAACACCAACTACTGTTAATTCAGACAATAGGTTTATTAAAAGTGCTGGCAAAACAGTGAAAAAAAATGGAGTGTTACGTTTTATTAACTGCCCTTTACTGCCCTCAAGTTTATCATAATGCAGCGATGGCTGGAGCAGATTGAAATTTTCTGAAATTTGATTTTTTTGGGGGAGAAAAAAATTCACTGAAATTTCAACAACCCAAAAAGACAGGAAGAAAATGCTGGTCAAATGTTTCCAAAATTCTTTTCCCATTTTTCCAGCTGGCTGGACTGATGACTTATTTCAGCTGAAAAAGAAAATTCCCAGTATATTATCGTCTTAAAATACTGTATTGTTTCAGGCTCCCGATGGTCTTGGTCCAGTTCCTGTTAAGTCTTTAGACATGAAAGTCAAGCACATTCACCCGTTCTACGACTTAAAGGTGAGACAATACAGCTTAATCACTCGCCTGTATCATATTGCTTTCTTTCATTAGGGTCAGTGTGACATAAGAAATACGCTGCCGCATTTTGTGTAGTGCCCGTCATTCAGGTCAATAGGAGTTTTGCCCGAGTAAGGACTGTGGGATTTATCTTTTGTTAACTCCCTAAATGCGTGGACTCATTTGCAGTATTAATGGAGAGTCGGCAATACAGAGCAGTACAGAAGTGCACCACCCTAGTGTGTGATCTCGTCGAGCACTGCACCTGCTATGACTTCTTAAATAGGACTACTTGCATGGGAAAGGGCTAGTGACATAGTAAGGATCTGCAGGGTCAGACTCTCCACACTGAGTGTCAGTCCATGTGCTCACCAAGCTGATGAAGACCACATCATAGTTATGAGGTTCTGTGTCCCCAGTGGATGGTGTCTCCAGTGTTCTGCTCTTCTGCTCTCTCACCTTCCTTAATCGTAAGTCTGAAGACAGCCTTTGAGAAACTATATGACTTGGGCTTACTTCACACATGATCCTTTGTAGAAAACATCTAGAGTGAAAACATTTCTTCACAAATTCATTTGACTGTACAGGGCTTAAGTATTCCTGCTCAAAGTTTTCGTCATATGTCACTTTCACCAAATGATGGTCCAAGCCTCTGTTACAGCAAGAAACATGTGAAGTGTCTATGTTAGAGCTGGAAAGTTAGAACACACTGACCTTGATATGCATGTGTTACAATAAGTCATCTTCATTTGTACCTAGGTTCCTCAGCACTTCAGCATTATGGGGTACCAACCATTTTGTACACACTATGCATCAACAAGTTATAAACCTCAAAATCTTTCCCGACCATTAAAGCAGGGAGCCAAGGTAACAAGTCAATCAACATCCATTATTTGGTTTCATTGCATAGCATTTTGCCACAATATTTTACACCAAAACTCCCTCTGCACTCTGAAAACATTTGTCTTCTGACTTGTTCCAGGATGAGCTGATCTCAGTAGTAACTTCTCTAAAGCCACAGCTCAGTCCTCCCTCGCCACAGGAGGACCTACGCGAACACCCAGAAGAGAAATCCTTGGAAAAGACCACGAGCCTTTTAAACCTGGCAGCTCCCAAAGCGTTACTCCAAGCTCCAGACAGTCACTCACTTCGCATATTTGTAAGTAAAACTCGGCTCTAGTAAAGCCTCCAAAGACCGGAGGGAAATGTACGTTTGCTCCACTGCAGGGCTGGTTAGGAATTGGAAGACAATTACCCTCCTTAGGTTTATATATAAAAACTGTGTGTCACAGGGCTAGATGGTGCTGTAGGGCACAGCCCTCCTATGGAGGTGCCAGAGCCACACTCCCCCACCTCCAGGGGGAGCAACAGGTAAGTGCTGAATGACATCCAGAGCTCCCCAGCACACCCATGACCACATTCCGTATGGGCTGCAGCCTGTCCCCCGCTCATCTGCAGGTCAGCACAGAGGAGAGCCATAGCTTTGCCTCCTCTCCAACCCCTGTGTAGCATCGTGCACCTCCTTACATGGGATAGGGTTGGCACAGTTCTCCTGCACTCAGGGTCTGCAGTTCTGCCTGCTCTTTAGGCAGAATGAGAAAGGGTTGGAGAGAAGGAAGGCTCCTTGGATTCTGTGTATGCATCTTAGAGTGTTCTATAGTGCCCATGATCATAGGTGGGTTTTCAAAGGTATTTAGGTGCCTAAAGACACTGCTAGATGCCTAGTGGGATATTTAAAAGTGCATAACTCCCAGTGAAATCAATGGGCCAGGAATGGTCCCAGGTAGTGTCTGTTGCTAGCCATGTTCCATAGGGATCATAGGACAGACATGGACCTGGGGTAGAGGGGAAGAAGGTGAGATCAGGTGTTGAGTTGCACTAAAGAGGCAAAGTGGGCTCTAGGTGGTGGAGGTTGAGCTGGGAATCCTTTTCTTATTAATGACAAGAACTGACTTTTTCAGTGACAGATTTGCTCAAAGGACTCAGAATTATTTTTTTTTAAATCTCTTCTTTGTGTTTGTTTTCAGAATCCTACTCCAGGACTGTATGTCTATATGCAGCCTTTGGATTATTCAGAAACAAACATTGAGTATCATCTTTGCCCTCATCCAAAATACAGATTCACCAAAGAATATCCCACAGGATCCAGCATTCCAATTACACAAAAGAAATTTCTGCATCACAAGGTACAGCTTTTGGTTTCGGCGAAATATTAGTTGCAAAGGGTTTAAGTCAGCAGAGAATTTGCCTTGTAGACTCAAATAGAATATAAACAATTATCCCAAATGGAAGATGTGTTATGCTATTAATGGCATACGCAGTTGATTAGCATTTATGGGTAAATGTGATTGTTCATTGGTTGAAGCTTGTTCCTCCCTAGAACTTCTCCATGTCCTTTCTGCAGCAGCCCTGAGGATCGCCTCATGATTTCCCTCTTTTAACCCCCCACTGCCTCTCCAGGGCCCTGCACTGGAGCCAGTACCTTTTCAGATGAAGAGAACTGAAGCTCAGTAAACACAGGCTTTAACCAAGCAAAGCAAGGCATTCCTCCTGCACGCATTTCTCCCACCCTTCCTTTCTTTACTGATTGCATTTTACCAGTATGGTTACTGGGACTGTTGTCATTTCAGGAAGTCATTCGAGGAGTAACGTCCTGGAGACGATTCCCATCAGTGGTTTATTCAGCCTTGTCTAATGCTCCCACCCTGGCAAGCACAGTGATGCATCATTGGTAAGAAAGAATTTAAACATCAAACACCTTCACTCCGGGCCATATTCTGCCACCCTTACTCATATCGACCACTAACTAACGCCACACATTGTCCCACTGAAACGGAGGACTATGTGCAGAGTAAATTATTACTCACTGGGCCCAATCCATTGAAGCCAGTGGAAAGACTCTTATTGACTTCAGTGGGCAGTGGATCAGGCTCAGTGTGAGTGGGGGGGTGTGCAGAATCTATCCCTGTAAGTGGCATTTCAGTCTAATAAGAGCAACCTTATGGACTAAGACTGTTCTCCACTTCAGCCCCAGGCACTAGGGTGGAGATGCTAGCAACTCAGCTCACCATACCCTGCATGTGTGAAGGTGTGAGCAGGACACGTGACATCTAAGACACATGCATCTGATTGTAACATCTCTCTCTCTCCTCTCCCCACTGCCACTGTGGGTCACAGCAGCTTTGCTTTACTCACCTTGCTCCCATAGTTCTAGCTCCGCAGTGGGGAAGAGGGTGACACTAATTCACTTGGAGCATAGCACTTAGGCCTCAATTCAGAACATACTTAAATGCATCTCTGTTCAGCAGGGCATGGACCAAAAGCCCAATGAAGTCAGTGGGAGTCTTTTAGTCATGTGCTTAACTAAAAGCAGGTACTTAAGTCCCCTGGAAGCCAGTGAAATGTAAGTACGTGCTTAAAATAAGCACATGCTTCAGTGCTTTGCTGAATCAAGGTCTTTAGTACCTACTACAGCTATCTGCATTAGCAGTGTAACACACTCATAGCTGACTAAAAACCTAGCTTTGACCATTTCAAAACCTGGGAACCTAATGTTAGGTATCTAAGGCACCTAAATAGATGGCCTGAATTTCAGAGGTGCTGAGCACTCAAAGCTGCCATTGAGGTTAATGGGAGATGCAGCTGCTTTGAAAATCAAGCTGCTTATTTAGGTGCCTAAATATATACTCAGGTGCCTAACTTTACCAATTTTGGATCTAACCTTTAAAGAACAAAACTGTGCTTTGTTGACTCATGTGTCTGTAGCAGGGGCGGGCAAACTTTTTGGCCTGAGGGCCGCATCGGGTTTCATAAATTGTATGGACGGCCAGTTAGGGGAGCAGGTCGTGGCCCGGCCTCTACCTCCTATGTGCCCCACCCCTGGGACTCCTGCCCCATCCAACCCCCCCATTCCCTGATGAGCCCTCTGGGACCCCTGTCCCCTGACTGCCCCCCAAGACTACCACTGCCCCATCCAACCCCTCCTCTCATTCCTGACAGTCCCCCTGGAACCCCTGCCCCATCCAACTACCCCTTCTCCCTGTCCTCGACTGCCTCCTGCTGCCCCATCCAACCCCCGCTCCTTCCTGACTGGCCCCCGGGATCCCTGCCCCCATTCAAGCCCCTGTTTCCTCCCCAAGCACCTCCACATCCCCGCCCCCTGACCACCACTCTGAACTCCCCTGCCCACTATCCAACCCCCCCTGCCCCCTGCTCCCTTATCGAGCTGCCTGGAGCACCGGTGGCTGGTGGTGCTGGAGCCGGGCCACGCTGCCACCGCCGCCACCACGCAGTACAGAAACTGGGTCAGGCCAGGCTCTGCAGCTGTGCTGCCCCAGCAGCTCACAGCCCCACCTCCCAGAGCATTGCGCTGGCAGCAGAGCGAGCAAGCTGAGGCTGCCGGGGAGGAGGGACAGCAGAGGAGGGGCCGGGGGCTAGCGTCCCAGCCAGGAGCTCGGGGGCCGGGCTGGATGTGGAGGCCATAGTTTGCCCACCCCTGGTCTATAGGTAGCTGATGTATTTGCTTTCCAAAGTATTTGGATTTTCCAGACTATTTATAATGTGAAGATCCCCAGAACATATTTATCATGTGCCATTACCCTACCCTTCTCATCTCAAACATATGATTATGTCATTTCCACAGTAGTGATCCCTACAATTTAGATATGCTTCCAATAGAGGTACCACCAATGCTGGATGACTTACCAGAGAGAGACAAGGAAAATATAATTGGCTGGTAAGTTTCCTCTCTATTATTTATTTAATATAATTTGCACTGAGTTTTTAGCACCCATGTGTGTATGTGTGTGTACATATAGCATGTGTATAAAAACACTCACAGAGCAACAAAAAAGTACAGATGGTTCTTCTCGCATAACACAACCTTTTGTTTTCCAAAGCTAAAAAATACAGGACAGGTAAAAAATAATAATAGGTAAAAACTAAGTGTTTTTCAACATACTCATTTTTCAGCGAGACTGAAGCTGAGTTAAAAGTGGTTCTTACTCCGGATATGCTGAAAGCCGAATTTCCGCAGATTGAATCAGGGGAAGAAGTCAAAAGTAAACCACTGAGAGAGGGAAGGTAAATGTATATTTATTTAAATATAAGGAAGATGCTTGACAAGGAATTTGAGGGCACTTCTCTTGTTAAGGTTTATGTACAAGCTCATTGCTGAGGTCCCCTAGCAGTGCCATCATTAAGTTGATGTTCAGATCGTGCACTTGGAGCGGAACTGAATCCACTTGTTTCACACTTTAAGATTTGAATTTAATCTCCAAAATAAAACGCACTCGCTCTTCTTGGGCCAGGTGAATTTTCTATAATGGTTTTTTTGGTCAGATATTTACTGACATTGGCAGAGGAAATGAGTCCTTTGAAATTTCCCTTGGGATGGTGATGTTTGTTTAGACTTCCCCAGCGAAAGAGTCCCAGCTTCCCACACATAGTCATTCCCATGGTGTCTCACACACAAGCTGCTTTTCAAATGTCACATTTATAAACACAAAGAGCCATTCCGCTTTTTTTGGTATAACCTGGTCTCTGCAAGGAAAAGCAAAGGGACCAATCAAGTTCTGCTGGTGACTTCCATTCTCCAATACTGCTAGACTACATTGCTTCCACAGCTCAGCACAGGGATTCTGGGGAGCCAGGCTGGCTGGCGGGGGATGGGGAGCACTCTGGGGAATGGACAGGAGTTTTGTGGGTTAGGTGATGAGGGAAAAGTGTGGCTAACTCTATTTCCTGGCTTCAAAATGTATTAGATAGCAACTCTGTGGGGAGATAAGTGAGGGTAAGCACACCTGTGGGGGTGTAAAAGGGTGTGACGGGGGCTGAGAAGGGCAGGGAAGGTGAACAGGGCTAAGGTGGTAAAATATGATAGTGAGCACGGTATTCTGGAGGTAGGGGTCTTAAGCCAGAGGCAATGTGGTCTGGCAAAATGGAATCAGGTGGTCGTGTGTTCTAACCCTGGCTCTCTCACTGACTCACTGTGACTTTGGGCCAGTTGCTTCACTTCTCCATGCTTCAGTTTTGCCATATGCAAAATGGGGGTAATAAGGCTTACCTGCCTCCCTCACAAAGCTGTTGAGAAATCAACTTATCCAGAGCTTTGAATTTGCAAGCTGTGATTTTCAAAGTCACCTAATTCCCATGAATTTGAAAAGGAATTGAGTTTCCAAACCCCGTAGGCAGCGTATCATCCATAAAGCATTATATAAATGCCAAGCATTATGGCAACTATAATTACTGTCATCTCTGCATCTCAGTGTCAATTGATGATAATTTATAGTACATACACACCTGGGTTTACTTGTGTGTCTCAGTACTGCTTTCTCTGTTTTGTCTCACTGTATTGTTTAGAACATGAGGATCTGGAATAGTTTGTGTTAATAAAGAATGGCCTTTTTCTCCTAGCGATACACCCCTGGATGTTAAACTTGCTTCCAGTAACATAGTGGATACCTCGTCTCCTCTTTCTGGGTAAGACTGTGTGACTGTAAGATTCAGTCTTTTAAAATTCTGTTGTTTTCTACAAAGCTAAAAAAAACTCACCCGGCTTTAAATACATCTTCAATCAGGAGACAGACTGGCCCACAGCTTTAGAATGAACTCCCATAGGAACCAAAGACCATCACAGACCTCACCCCCTTTCACTCTAAGTGCAGAGCACATTTCTTTGACCTGGCTTTCTCTAACAAACAGGCTGGTGTGCGCATGTGTGTATGTTATAAAAAATCAAAACAAAACACTCCCTACTCACACTTCTCACCCCGGGGAGCGGATGAAAGAACAGACATGTGACAGGTATTAGTCACACAGTTTGATGCATAACTGAAAGGCACTTACATATTATAGTCGTGAACACAGCCTAAGAACCTCTATTGAACAGAGCAGAATATTGCATTAGAAATGTTCTGTTCATTGAGCTTTGGGTACTTCTGCACTAGCCAGAGGAGTCAGCGTTGTTTAGATTACTTTGCAGGTGATTACAAAACTCCCATTAGCATTAGTTATAGACCAGTGATTACATCTACTACAGAATATAGCGCTCTCGCTTGCCATTCTTAGGGTATCTCTTTGCCAACATGGCTGTGGGTTTTTTGGTTTGGTTTGTTTTTCACCTTCCTCTAAAGCATCAGAAATTGGCCACAACAGGAGGTGGGATACTGGATGGGGTCAACCAGAGCAGGGAATCCTCTCTCAGATGCCTGGCTGCTGTGTCTTGCTCAGTGATCACTGGCTGGTGGTTCGGAAACAATTTTACCCCAGGTCAGATCAGCAGAGACCTTGGGGGTTTTGACCATTCTCTGCAGCCTGGACTATGGATCACCTGCTAGGATCATCTGGGTATATCTCAGCTAATCAATTCCCTGCCATTGCAGGAGCCTCAGGCATTACTGGCACCTTGGTCTCTCCTGTTCTCTGCTGGGACACACAATAGCATATTCTTATGAGGACTGAAATGCTTTGGTCTCCCTAAAGTCACTGGCCTCAACATAGGGGTATCTGGGTGAAATTTAATAGCTTGCAATATAAAGGAGGTCAGACTAGATGATCTAATAGCCCATTCTGATTTTAAACTGTACAAAGCTGCTTCTCCATGGAGCTGATAAGACATGGAGTTTGAATTTGGTCTCAGGACACTTTATTGTGCAATGATACAGGCTCTGTGTCTTGGCTGCAGAGAAGCTTGTGGTTTGATGGCCAAAACAACCAGAATAAATATGAAAAATTATGATTCTCAGCCCAGTGCTGAGTTGCCCACAGTTGCTTTCTCCACATGGCTACACAGAGGACTGAGGACAGGCCTGGAAAATGGTAGAGCTTGGCCAATCCACAGGTCACAATCCCCATGTAGAGGGAAGAGGACACAGAAGACAGTAGCTGCTGCTACAACCAGTAGGCAGTAATACAGCCATAACCTGTATTTATCATTTCCTGCGTGACAGATTTGGGGAAAAGTTTCTTATTTGCTTTTGCTTTATGATGGGGAAATCAAGATTGTGTTAACAAACACTTAAGGCCCAATTCAGTGTCTTTCAATGCCAGTGGAAGTCCCTGGCATTCTCACTGGAAGGCCCGTTAGCATTATTGTGTGTGTGTGTGTGTTTTACTGGATTATACCATTTACATTTTTCTAAATACTCTTGAAATTGCTCTTAGTACATTCTTACCGTAAGGTAAGTCGTTAGCTCCCCAGTCAGCAGTTACCTGAGCTCAGAAGGAATGTCACCTTTGCTGTTCTTGTTACCCTTTTCAATACTGCATATATTCATGTAGAACAGCACTTATACAGACCTTACTAAAGTTATCTCCTGCCCTTAAAGAAAAAGTGACTATGACACGCTGCCATGAATGGCTCTCTCTTTGGTTTTATCACCTTTATATAATAGTTTACCTTGTTGTTATAAATATAAATTACATTCACCATCTCCTGCAGAGACCCGAGAAACCATCTGGACTGGTATTTACAATCCCAGAATAGCAAACTCAGAGAGAGACTGCAAGGACACATGGAGAAAATGAAGCAGAAAGCACTCAACAAAACCCTCATTCTGGAATAAGCTAGTTCACAAATTCCACAACTCTGTCACTAATGTGCTGTATCTCCACCCCACAGTATTGCTGGTTCAGGACTTCTGTGTCTGTGCAGAACAGGTATGAAATTATGTTCAACAAGGAACAGATTCCTGTGTAGGCCCGAGCATCCTCTAGTATAATCTCAGCTATGGCCCTTACTGTATATATTGCATATGAGCTTAATGATCTCTCTGTGAGGGATTCTTCCCTATATGCTCATTCATTGTGCATTGGGGATAAGTGCTGGAAAACTACCCCAGCACATGGATATTTTGTAGTTTTATATACAACTTTTTCCCTCACCTATTTAATGGACGTTTGCCTCTGCCACTAAGTACTGTTATACGTATTTTATCTGAGAATGTGTGCTGCTTTCAAATAAAATGTAAAAAAATCAACATGAAGAAATTGTTTGGATTTCATTAGTTTTTGTAGTGTTTGGATATAGATTTTGCACACATGCTAGAATAAATTCCGTAACTGAGCTACAATACAGCCCAGTGGCCTGTTCATGAGTTGTTGCAGGTGGGTTACTGAGGACTGGTCGACACTGGGAATTTACATCGGCCTAGCTACACCGCTCAGGGGTGTGACAAATCTACATCCTGAGAGATGTAGCTATGCCAACCTAGTCCCGGTGTAGACACTGCTAGGATGATGGAAGAATTCTTCTGTCGATTTAGCCACTGCCTCTGAGGCCATGTCTACACTACCACTTATGTCAGCAAAAGTTATGTCACTCGGGGGTGTGAAAAAAACACACAACCCTGAGCGACATACAATAGAACTTCAGAGTTACAGACACTTCGGGAATGGAGGTTGTCCATAACTGAACAAAACACAGCTCCAGCTCCAGCAGTTCACACTCGAGGCCAGGTTGCAGAGGCATCTAGACAGCTTCCTTGCAGGCAGCTTTTAAGCTTGTCCCCCTCCCGACCAGGGTGGTGGTGATGAAAACAACACATCTCCCTCACAGTGGGGGGGATGTCTGTGAAAACAGCACTCCTCACTCCTGGCCAGGAGAGGGTGGGTGAATACAGCACCCGCGGCTTACAGGAAAGCAGCACAGACCCCAGTGCTTCTCCTGCTCTGGCTGCCTTGGGCTGGCAGCAGGAGCCTACAGCTTTGCCTGCGAATCTCAGCGTATTCAACTCCTGGTAGTGGGTGCCTTGTGCGTGGGGCTGGAGGTAAGGAGAATGGTGGGGACAGGCAGCCCAGATGTGCCTACCTTTAAGATGCAATAGAGTCACAATACAGTATTTGCTTTTTGTTGTTGTTCACTGCTGCCTGATTGGTTACTTCTGGTTTCACATGGTGTCTAGTTGACTGGTCAGTCTGTAATTCTGGTGTTCGTATCTTTGAGGTTCTACTGTAAGGGTCACTGGCACAAGCGGTAGCAGGCAGAGCCTTATGTCGGAGGGAAAGCCTCTTACCTGCTGACATAGCTACTGCTGTTCATGGAGAAGGTTTTATTATGTCAGTGGGAGAGCTCTCTCCCTTCAGCATAGGGCGGCTACACAAGCAATCTTACAGTGGCACAACAGTATCAGTACAGCTGTGTCACCGTAAGCTCACTCATATAGACATGGCCTCAGGGAAGTGGATCACCTACAGTGACAGGAGAACCCCCATTGCAGTAGTGTGTGTCTACACTGAAGCGCTACAGCAGCTGTGTGCTGTAGCATTTTAAGTGTAGACATACCCTGACTCTTAACCTCCACCCTAAGTTGTTCACTCAAGCTTTGTACTAGGAGGGGTGAATTTAGCCCTGTTATTGTCCACAAAGAAATAACATGCAAGCTGGTCCCTATAACAGGGCAATCTGCCCCTTTGATATCTGGGGGAAGGAGGGGAGATAGGGAGCAGCGCCCTGCCCCAGAGAGCAGCCCAGCAGACAAATGATCAGCACCTCATGATTGGCCCACAGTCTCACCTGGACAACAGAAAGCTGAACTCAGCTCCCTGAAGGGAGGGGAAAACCAGGAGAGAGGATGCTCTGTGGTAACCAGAGCAGAAGTCTGCCAGCCACCTGCCCACCCCGTTCCTGTGAAGCCCCTGGTTTCAGAAAGGTCCCTACCCAGTGCGAACCCCTAGTGAGGCTGTTGTTTGTTGTTGTGCACTTTTCTTTCTTTGTGAAGAAAATAAACAGAGCCCCCCCTGAAGAAAGGGACAGAAACTTACTCTGAGTGCGGCCAACTGTCTATCCCCAGCTGGTGACTAGAGCCACCTGTGTACAGTCCCCTCCAGAATCCAGCAGTCAGGGATGTAACTCCTTGCTCAAGTGTCTTGCAGGTGGAATAGATTGTGAGGTAATGAGAGAGCTTCTGAGGGAAGGGAAAGCTGGTGTTGAACAGGGCTTATTGACTAGGAGAAAGGGAGATAGGAAGTAGTCACAGGAACTCCGTGACAGGTTAGATGGGGGCTGGCTTTGCAGTAGGTTAAATAGTGCTTGTTTATTCTCTAGTTTGTGGTATACTCAAGTTAAAGCTTGTCTCATGTATGTTTATGACCAGCACTGAGAGAAAAAGTTCTCTATGCTGCCTGATTGGGCCCCTTAAAAGAGCTCCTTCACCCAGTGTGTGTGGTCTCGTCTCTCTGGAAGAAAGTGTGCTCCAAGGTATTACCTAACACACCTTCCCAAAGTTCAAGCAAGGATGTAACTAAGGGAGGAGTTATCCTAGGGGGAAGTTAAGTATAGTGCCCCCTTACCTAAGATGCATGTAACTTTTTTCCTAGTGCCAAGCAGCTGGTATAAAGCAGTTCTTTGTCATGGGCAAGTAGTATGTTGGCATGTTTGTTTGGTTTATCCAGGGAGAGCTGGTTATCCAGTTGGAAGAAGAGCCTGAGCTATCTAAAAGCTGAAAGTAAAAAGCTCGAATTCTATGTGCTGTGAACCTGTAAGGTAGTGAAATGCTGCAATGTACACTCCATGTTAGGATTGCATGCCAGAAATACTTACTCAACATGCAGTCCCTTAGAAAACAAATTAGATTCAGAGAGAACAGACAAATGCTGACACAGACCAAAAAGCCCAAGGTGCTAGGAGTGGTGCCACCAGGGAGTCTGTTTTCTCCTGTGTGTGTGTCAGACAGCTACAGCAAGTCCCAGCCACGTATTTCTTTGCTGTCTCAGAAAGGCTAAGTAGGAGAGTAGGTTTCTGCTAGCTGCCTAATTGCAGTTGCCAATAAGGCAAATCTGGACAGTTGCAAAGTACTGGGTTTCTGTAGAGTCTCTTATTTACAGTGTGTGTTTCAATATGAGAGGTACATGCTGCCTCCTTTTTCTATTGAAGGAAATCAGACATGTTTGCAACAGGCCTAGTGGGACTTGTCTCTTTAACACTAATTTGCAGGGTGACACCTGGGTTCAATTCCCGACCACGGTAAAGACCCCCATTAGAAAGGTTGATGCTAGACTGAGACAGCACAAAGCAGCCATGTTTCTGTTTATAGCGGTGGTGGAGGAAGGGGTCAGAAAGTGGGTGGGGAAAGGGATGTGGCCAGGGCAGCCAGAGAATGTGTTGCTAAAACAGCTCTCAGAGTGCTGTTCCCAGAACTGCAGTTGCTATGCAATCATGGTAGTAATTACAGCTGCCCCCCAACTGGCAGAACCTCAGAACCACCCATTAGGTCTTCAAAGCAAGGCACCTTGCTTCTGCGTTTTGGGGTTTGTAGGGCCGGATATCAGCATGCAGAGAGGAGGTGCTTTGTTTCTACAGCCCCCAGGGACAACTCTAGCAACCACTGCACAGAGGTGGTCTATTCGCCATACCTTTTATCCCTACAGCATGAAGGTGTGGAGCTGATTCTATCACCCAGGGTGACCCCTTGTGCAGCAGGGGGAGGGGGCATTAGGTCAGCTAATGTCCCCTTTGTGCCCCCAGGAATCTGACTCTTTTTGCAATATAGCAGACTCTTCAGTTATAGGAAGTTGTGTTTCTGCAACACGCCACAGTTGGGCAAACTGACTGGCCACATATTTGGAATCTACCCCACAATAGCTGCCAAACATTTGCTTCCATAATCTATGACTGCCCCGTCTGACTACTTCAAAGTACCTGGATTACGGAAGCACTAGGTATATAATTCGAAGTTCTATTCTGTATCCTACTAGCATATAAATGTTGGTTTTGCTTATCCCACATCAGTTAAAAAAGTACTCACAGTTGGAGCTGGTTGGAGAATTTTTCAGTGAAACTTCTTTTATAGGAAATTGCTGATTATACTAAAACGCTTTGGTTTTGACCAATGTAGCAGTTTCAATTAAATTTTTCGAAGACCCACACCACACTATCTCAGTGATTAGGACACTTGGGATGTGGTAGACACCCAAGTTCAAATCCTTGCTTAGCCTGAGTCAGAACTAAGTTGTGGGAGACCTGGGTTAGTGACCTAACCATTAGGTATTGGCAATGGAGGGGGGGGGGGTGTTTGATTGCAAATCCGGTGCCAAAAAAAAACCCCAAAAATGGGTGAGAGAGATTTTGATTTTGTCCCAGTGTGGAACAGGAAACACTTTTGAAACCTCAATTTTTTCATGAAATGGGGAACTCATTTTCCCCATAGCTCTACACATAACAGGGATAGAAGGAACTTAGCTTCCTGTGTTCTTCCTAAATTGTATTCCATGCATCCCCTGCCTTAGCTCATGTATTGTACATTTGCTTAAAAAACTTGAAACTTGCCTAAAGAATAAGTGTTTCCTGAAGTGTGTCAGCCTCTGAATGCAGAAGTTTTCTGGCATGCACAAGTTATTTCTATGATTAAACATTATTTTTGTAAATAAGCTAGTAGCACTTTTTGAAATAATATAGCTCAAAAACAAGAACTGTTTTAGTTTCCCTAGGAGAGGCCACTTAAGTTGCCTACTGGAGAAGCACAAAATCCTTTTAGAAATTGGATATACACAGCAATACATCAGAAACAAACCAATGCATGGATCTGAAGAAGTGGGTTTTTTACCCACAAAAGTTTATACCCAAATAAATCTGTTATCCTTTAAGGTGCCACCGGACTCCTTGTTCTTTTTAAAAAAGGTAACTTAAGTGTTCTTGTAGGGAAACTTGTAGTTGTTTTCCAGACTAACCCCATAATACTATGTGTGTATTTAACGCATGGTTTTCACCCTAGAGAGAGCGAGAGAGAGATTATGACCATATAGACAAATATTTCAATACACTCTTTACTCAGGCTAAACTCCCACTGACTTCCATGGGGCAGGAACATGTAAATTGATATGCAGGATGTGGTAAATTTGTGCTGTTGGAGACAAGTCAATCTGCCTCTTCCTCACTTACTTTGAAAAGGATTCATTGGCTAAACTATTATTTATCTACCTTCTATTGGTACATTAAGATGTATTCATCTTACCTAGCAAATGCCTGTCTCATTAGCTGAGCTAATATATATTGAAATTCTGAATCATGCTTTATCACTTACCCCTGTGATTACCTAAAATATGAGCATTGAAAAACTAAATTAGCTTAAAATGTGCATTTTAAAAATTAGGAGACTGTTAATGTTTTCATCTGCAAATCATCTTTGGGCTAGAATGCTAGATAATTTGGCATTAACGTCACTTTTTGTTCATAAGGGTATGAAAAGCCATCAATCTCTTTAAATTGAATGACATTTTATAGGGTCGCTGGGGAAAAACTGCAGCATGTGTCTGAGTTAAAAGCTGTGTATGAAAATATATTTCAAATATATAAGGAATCAGTATTTAAATGTACATTTGTGCAAATTTTTAAGTGATTTTCTGAATGCAAAATAACAACACTCAGGATTTGTATCTTTTATCATCATTAATCTACTAATCTCACAACAACATCTGGGGGCCACCAATCAGATCCCCATTTTGCAGCCCAAAAATCTCAAATGTGGGTGTTTGTACTTTGGCCCCTAACCCCATATTTAGACACCTAAATCAATGGCATGATTTCCCCAGGCACTGAGAAGTAACAGCTTATGTGCTGAAGTTGCCCAAGACCTTTAAAAATCAGGTTTTTAAAAGGGTGTGTAGATTGGGGAATGGGTGGGAGTCCCTTTTCCTTTAAAAACCCCATCATGGTGGCAGTGGTCTCTCAGGCCTGATCTACACTACTCGTTTAAATCGATTTAAAGAAAGTTAAATCGATTTAACGCTGTACCCGTCCACACTACAACGCCCTTTATATCGATATAAAGGGCTCTTTAAATCGATTTCTGTACTCCTCCCCGACGAGAGGAGTAGCGCTAAAAGCGTCAATACCCTCTGGCAATCCCACGTGGATTTGGGAACGTCCCTGTGATCCACCAGTGCTTGCAGCACCAATTGAAAAGTACCCTTGCGGTTTAACGTACTGGGTGCCCTCGTGCTCTGATGCCGAGTGAGATATGGGTTCCAATCTATGGCCCCCACCAGTATAGAATCCCATTGCGGCAAAGCCATCCACTATCACCTGCACGTTTCCCAGAGCCACAAATTTCGTAGCAGCGCTTAACGCTTGCTTTGGCTACTTGCTCACAGCTGCCCCCACAGAGATTTGCCCACTCCAAATTGTTTCCGACTGACGGTAGCTGTCGGGCGTTGCAAGCTTCCAGAGGGCTATTGCCACTCCTTTCTCCACTCGTGAGGGTGTGCTCTCATCTGTATAATATGGCGTTTCAGGGCAGGGGAAAGCATGTCACAAAGTTCAAAGAAGTGCTCTCTACGCATGCGAAGTTTTGCAGCCACTGGAATCGTCCACACCTGCAAACTATGCAGTCCCACCTCTGTGCTTGTTTCTCCACCCAAAATCTGCGTTCAATGGGTAGAACCTGCCCCATTACCAGCAGATAGCTCCAAAACACAGGGGCTCGCGGATGGGAGAATTCAGTTCCAGTCCTCATCGCTTTCTCCGTCGCCGTGCTGTAGCTGCCTCCTCTCTCCTCCTGCCTTTGCAGTTTCATGGTCAGCATAGACAGCACGAGAGTGCACGAGGTTGTTGACAACATTTCACGATGCATTACTGATCTCAGCAGGGTCCTTGCTTGCTGTGCTATGGCGTTGCTCAGTTCACCAGGGACCCCAGAATTACCGTCCCAGCCCTCCCAAGCCACACAAGCCAGACAGTGAAGCCATGGAAGCGACCTCTGGTGAGTGTACCTTTGTAAATATCTATGAATCGCTCTTGAGGTACTCAAAAGCTTTTGCAGAACATTTCTGGGCAAGGCAGCCCTATTTGGTCCCTATTGTATGACACTTTTCCACGCCATGCATGTAGCAAGTAATTTGGAATCATAGCTTCACAAAGCACAGCCGCATATGGCCCAGGTGACCGCTGGCATTCCAGAAACATACGTTCTGCATCCTGCAGTGGTATTCTCAGGAGAGTTATATCATTCATTGTAACCTGGTTGAAAGTTCAGGACTTTAATTAGGGGGCAGACATGGCGATTTTCCTACTGGGCAGCCGCTTAATCCTTCCTTGCTCGTAGCAAAAGGGGGGGGGGGGAATGATAGCGCTGAGTTTCTCAGCGTTTGGCGAGCAGGAATCTTCCAGGTACCAGCCACGATCATTACCAGTGATCTTACATGATAGCAGCCATGCGGTGGGGGAGGAGGGGAAAGAGGGGGTTTGGGTTTGCTGGTTCCTCTTAACAGGAACAAGGCATCATAGATCACTGTGTATATGAACACTGAGAAGTCAAACAGAAAGCCTTACCATGGCGCATGGAAGCTTAATTTGGATGCCTGGACCTGCGTCTGTGAGATCTGCAACACCAGAGCCACAGGCACTCAATATTAAACGATGCAAAATGCGACCTTGTAGTGAAATCACATGTGCTATGTAAGGTGGATAGTGTTATTCACTGTGAAAGAGTACAAGCATTGGTTCTGTAAAATGTATCTTTTACATACTTCTCTCCCTGTTTTCCCTCCCCATGCAGCTGCACAGTTGTCCGGCCTCCCTACGCCGTCCCGAAGGCTAGCTCAGATAAGGTGGAGGAGGAAGAGAACACGAGATGAAATGTTCTCAGAAATCATGGAAGTAACCGCAATGACAGAGCTCATCAGAATGAGTGGAAGGATGTGCTAGCAAAGTACAGGAAAGATGCCAGTGAACGGGAGGATAGGAGAGACGCTCGAGATGAGAAGTGTAGGCAGGAAGATCAGTGGTGGTGGCGGATGCTATGCTGCAGCTGCTGCGTGCTCAAACTGATATCCTCCAACGCATGGTGGATCTTCAGGAAGAGCAGTGGGCTTACAGAGTGCCGCTGCAGCCCATGTTTAACCACCCTCAAAGCTCCCCACGTTCCATATCTCCTCACCCAGACGTGTAAGAACACTGTGGGGGAAGGCTTTCTGCACCCCGCCCACTCCCCCCTGGACAGTCCAAGCAAAAGGCTGTCATTACGTTGAAATGAGCTTAAATGGCCTTTGTCCTTCCCTCCTATCCCTCTCCCAAAGCACAGCAGGCAGGGATACCTTGATAATTCTCTTGCCTCTTTTTTATTACTTTTTAATAAAGAATACATCCAAAGGGGAGGGTGGGTTGCTTACAGGGACTTTTAAGAAAAGATATACATGATTTTTTAAATACAATTACTGAATGACTTTTAATAAAGAATACATGATTTTAAATGATACTGACTTTATTTCCTTCAGCAAGCTGTAAGTAAAGGGGAAGGGTAGGTTGCTTCAGGGAATCAGTCAAATAGAGGCGGAGGGTTCATCAAGGGGAAACAACATCTGCAGTCACACCATATTCCCTGGCCCGTGCTGAAACTCGTTTTCAAGGCTTCTCTGATGTGCACCGCCTCCTGGTGTGCTCTTCTAATCGCCCTGGTCTCTGGCTGCTCGTGCTCAGCGGCCAGTGATTTGCCTCAGCCTCCCACCCCGCCATAAATGTCTCCCCTTACTCTCACAGAGATTGTGGAGCACACAGCAAGCAGCAATAACAAATGGGACATTGGTTTGGCTGAGGGTCTGAGCGAGTAAGTAATGTTCGCCAGCGCCTTTTAAACGGCCAAATGCACATTCTACCACCATCCTGCACTTGCTCAGCCTGTAGTTGAACAGCTCCTGACCACTGTCCAGGCTGCCTGTGTATGGCTTCATGAGCCATGGCAATCAAGGGATAGGCTGGGTCACCCAGGATAACGACAGGCATTTCACATCCCAACGTTATTTTCTGGTCTGGGAAGTAATTCCCTTGCTGGAGCCGTTTAACAGAGTAGTGCTTCTGAAGACGCGAGCGTCATGAACCCTTCCTGGCCATCCCACGTGGATGTTGGTGAAAACGTCCCTTGTGATCCACCAGTGCTTGCAGCACCATTGAAAAGTACCCCTTGCGGTTTACGTACTGGGTGCCCTCGTGCTCTGGGCCAAGATAGGGATATGGGTTCCATCTATGGCCCCCCCACAGTTAGGGAATCCCATTGCAGCAAAGCCATCCACTATCACCTGCACGTTTCCCAGAGAGTCACAACTTTCGTAGCAGCGCTTAACGATTGCTTTGGCTACTTGCATCACAGCAGCCCCACAGTAGATTTGCCACTCCAAATTGATTCCGACTGACCGGTAGCTGTCTGGCGTTGCAAGCTTCCAGGGCTATTGCCACTCGCTTCTCCACTGTGAGGGGTGCTCTCATCTTAGTATATTGGCGTTTCAGGGCAGGGGAAAGCATGTCACAAAGTTCAAAGAAAGTGCTCTTACGCATGCGAAAGTTTTGCAGCACTGGAATCGTCCCACAACCTGCAAAAACTATGCAGTCCCCACCAGTCTGTGCTTGTTTCCCACAGCCAAAATCGGCGTTTCAAATGGGTAAACCTGCCCCATTACCAGCAGTAGCTCCAAAACACAGGGGCTCGCGGTTTGGGAGAATTCAGTGTCCATGTCCTCATCGCTCTCGTCGCCGCGCTGCTGCTAGCTGCTCCTCCTCTCCTCCTGCCTTTGCAGTTCATGGTTCAGCATAGACAGCACGAGATGTGCACGAGGTGTTGACAATCGTTCACGGATGCATTACTGATCTCAGCAGGGTCCATGCTTGCTGTGCTATGGCGTTGCTCAGTTCACCCAGGAAAAAGGCGCAAAATGATTGTCTGCTGCTTTCACAAAGGGAGGGGTGAGGCTGTACCCAGAACCACCCGCGACAATGATTTCTGCCCCATCAGGCACTGGGCTCTCAACCCAGAATTCCAAGGGGCGGGGGAGACTGAGGGAACTATAGGATAGCTATGGAACGGCTACCCACAGTGCATCGCTCCAGAAATCGACGCTAGCCTTGGACCATGGACGCACACCATCAAATTAACGTGCCTAGTGTGGACGTGCACACTCGACTTTATAATATCAGTTTTAAGAAACCGATTTTAGCTAAATCAATATTATCCCGTAGTGTAGACGTGGCCTCAGAGTACACCCCTTCAGTGTCAGACCTCCTGCCTTCTCTTATCCCAGAGGGTAGAATTCCCCAGTTCTCCCACTCTTTTAACCCATGCCCTGGGTCAGTGCCCTATGCCTGCTTACTCAGCAGCTGTGACTGAGCTCCAGCAGCTGTAGTTCTTTCCTTCCTGAGCCTGTGACTAGTAGTATGCAGTGATCAGGCTGCTCCATAAACTAAACTAAACCTATTGTTTGTTTTAACAGTAGAAACTAATCATTTAGAGGAAAAAGGATTTAAAAAACTGATGGTTGTTCCACAGTATAGGACTGATAGCAGATTTTGCCATTAGCACTTAATTGAAGATCTACAGGGATGCAGTCCCTATCCTCCAAGAAAGGACAGATACCCAGATCCACGGCTCCTGTGTTTACACATTGTGGACACAAGCTTTCTTTCTCTATAAGGACCCAAACCAGACAAGGCTTAGTGTTTTGTATTGATTCTATTACAGCAACAAAAAAGAGTGGAGTTGGAAGGTAGAAATTCAGCATAGATAGCCAGACAGATTTGGCAAGAATAACTTGCGCTATTCAGCAACCGCAGAAGCTACTTGGTCACTAGAAGGGCACTGTTAAGCAACACATATGCTGGTGCCTGGCAACTACATGAGTGCTCCAAATGTGGGATAAAATTCTTATGAGCATTCGGTGATTCTCTGTCACCGGCTTTAGGTGCTAGTGGCCCCAACAATAGAGATGCTATATCAATGCCAGGAAGCAATGCCTTCCTGTAAGGTATTCACTTGTCAGATACTCTCTCGCATGAGTATCATTCATGTTTTACAAAGGAGAGCTTTCAGGTGCACCTTATGGGCTAGATTCTGCAAGGTGCTACAGTGCTGAGCATTAATGAGATTGCAGAATCAGGCCCTAAGGATTGTATCTCATCATTATTGGGCATTCTCTTTTGCACCTTCTGTGATGAGTTAGTTTTCTCTGCTGTGAGAAAAGCTTTTCAGCTAGTTGCTAAGAGAGAGTTTAATTACACAAAGTTACTGATAATGGTGCCATTTTTTAAATCAGCTGATTAAATTTGTAGCTAGGGCTTCAGAATTCTTAACCAAATTACACTTGCTTCAGCAATGAATTGCTACCCTATTAAAAATATAAAATGTCACCAGCTTGGTCTCCCATAGTCTGTGTGTTGCCTACAAATCAATAATAATTTGCCTTTGCAATGATATTGGATGCATGTATCACGGAGTGAATTTTGAGTGCAGCGAGTGAAGAAGCAGAGGTTTAATTCACATTATTTTTAAAAGGATTGCCTACTGAATGCCCCATGTTTTGCTCTGAAAATGGACCTCATGCATCAGAACTGCTTTAAGCCATTATAATCCAGGCTTTTGCTTCTGCCCTTCCATGGTGCTTGCTGTTCTGTCCTCGCAATTAGTGTAATGTTTGGACATACTGTACTTGCTGCTTCTGGCAACACCACAGGCATGGGTGTCATGCATAGTGATATGCTCAGCCACAGTAGGTAGGAACCATTTACAGTCAGTTAGTGCTTTGAGATCGTTCAAGATGAAGGGCATTTTACAAACCATGGCCCCAATTTAGGATGGTACTTGGGGGCTTGTCTGCTCAAAGGAAATTGATCAGAACTCCAGAACAGCTATAGTCCAGAGCAGCTCCCCAGCTCAACATTCTGTTCAGGAACAAAAGTGGCTATTATTCCAGACTAATTAATGTGCTTCAAAAGTAACAATCCACACAGGGAGCTAAACCGGAATAGTTGTTCCAGTCAATTTTGCCATATAGACAAGCCCTCGTTTAAAGCATGTGAACGGTCCCAGTGAAGTCCATGGAATCACTCGTGTGAGGGGAGTGCTCAAGTGACTTGCTGAGTCAGGTAGATTCTGGCTTATAGATGTTCATACATATTTCTTCCCATATGATATGTAGCCTGGGTTTACAGCATGGGGCTCTCTCCTCATAGTGGTTGTAACCCAGAAAGGTCTCTGAGTCTACTACTGGCTTACCGCTAACTGACCCGGGCCTCTTTAATCCAGAGATTCTGTCCCCAACACCAATGATATGCCCTGGGGTGTCATGTTACATATACTTGCACATGGAGGATCACTTCACTAGTCACTGTTTGACAACACCTAGCGACACTGCAGAACAGTTTCGGCCATTCAACGCTGCCCCTCATTATTTGTCCACTCTTGTCTCTTCTCGCAGCTTCCTCCCCCTGCTTTCCCCCACCGCCTCTGCTCTGCCAGTTTCACAGGCCTTGTCTACCCATTTATCAGCTTCTACCCAAGCTTCCTTGTGTGTTTTTCCACAATACCTTTTCTGCAAGGACTGTTGCCCCTGATCTGTTCAAAACACTACTGCTCTTTCAAATCCCTCTTCCAGACATCTCTCTGCAATCATGCCTAACCAAAACAATCCATTAGTTAATGATGGTTATGCTGGGAGCAAATGGAGATAGATGGCAACTCGTGTCTCTCTAAATGATTGCAAATATACGTTAAAAGTGTAAATGCTTGTGCCCTTCGCTCCTCACCTATGTCACTAGTTTACTTAGATCCTAAGGTCTAAAGGCAGGGACCAGAGGTGCAGGCCAGACTCCCACATAAGAGGCACAACACAGAACTCACTGCCAAGTGGGAAGTGAGGCTAAGGTGACTTCAAGCTATGCTGGGCTGCTTGAGCAGCTGAAGAGCCACCGCGCATACTTAGGCAGCACGGGGGGGATAAGTTATACAGCCACAATGCTGCCCAGAATCTTCACAATGCAGCATGCAGGGGCCTCACCGCTGACACACCGTTCCTGCCCTCCTTCTCAGCCTAGCGCACCCCCAACTCTAGGGCTCCCAAGTGGGTCCTTGGGAGACAGCCTTATGAGGGTCTTCTGCAGCACCTGTGCCCAGGGAATTCTCTTCAACCCCTCACCAAGGCTTTTAGGATCCCCTCACATCCTGCTGTCCCAATACCCACAACAGGCAGGGCCCCCCCTACATCATTCTAGCCCTCTTACCCAGCATACAACAGCCAGAGCAGGCTGACTCGTGCCTTCAGAAATATTTGTAAAGCCGCTAGCATAATGTGACCCCACTCATGAGTGGCTGCTGTGGATGCTGTTGCATTACTACAAATTAATGGTACAGAACTAATTTCTGTAAAGCTGTGGGGCAGCCCTGGCTTGTCTAAGCTAAAGACTTTCTGGGCCATGATATGAAAATGACTTGAAGCAATTTTCTACAGAGCTACATTGTAACTCTTGCATTTATATATGCACTTTGGTGAGTGTATAATTGAAGAATACATTTCATATAAAACAAATGTGATTTGGTGGTAGAGAATCCTACATGCCTCATTCTTCAAATCCACATTCACCCCAAGAAAAGACTCACATAAGGCCTTGTCTTGAGTTGGGCTTTGCCCTCTATTCAGCCATAGGGGGCCAGGCATTCATGTCGCTGCATCAATGCAAACCCTTAGTGGGGGCAACAGGGAAAGCTGCTATTTGCATTGGTGGAGCTTCTCTTTGCTTGAATCCAGAATAAACTGCACTCCTGCGAATAGCAGTATTACCAGTCCAAAGTAAGCACTAATCTAGGTATTGCAATAGCTGGAATTGGGGAAATCCCCTGTCCAGACTTATGCGAGCCTGATGGGCCTTACACTCTTCAGTGGAGTTCAACAAACTTTGGCTATGTCTACACCAGCACTTTTCTCAGTATAACCTGTGTCACTCAAGGGTGTGGAAAACAAACACCACACACCTGAGTGACACAAGTTACATCGACCTGCGCGCTGCTGTGGACAGTGCTATTCTCTCCTGTTGACAGTGGGGGTGGTTTAATTATGTCAATGGCAGAGCTTGCTCCTATTGGCATAGAGTGGCTACACAGGAGATTTTACAGCTGCATAGTGAAGGAGCGGCATCAGTCCGGCTGTGCCACTGTAAGGTCTCTAGTGTAGACGTAGCCTTTGTCTCTCTCAGACAAACAGGGAAAGGCAGATGCAGAGTTCTGAGCACCCAGCCTAGAATCCCCAGCCATTTACAACTCAGGATTGTTAGATGAAGGGCCTCAGCCTCAGATCACATCTTAACCTAATAAACATTGTTCGATACTATTTAAATATAAATTAATCCATACTGCCGACAAGCTTAAGCCAAAGCTAGTGCCAAGTGAGAATTTAATTACAGACCAGCTCTTTATTCATGAGAGCAGGAAATGTTTAATCTAGCCAGGGCAGAATATATTAGCACTGACAAACATTGGCTGATTTTCCTAGCCATAAGTTATATTTATAGTAGATCCTGTGTAAAACAGAAACAACTCCAATGCCTTTTCCAAAGCTTCATTACACCTCTAGCTTCCTGTCTGGATGAACAATGAAGCAGAGAATGATTGGTGCACTGAGGTTTTATTTCTTGCCCAACCCTCTGAAGAATTGCAGATACTGACTTGCAATACTCCTAGCTTCAACCCCAGCACACCTTTAGTGTTGCTAGTGAAAGTCAACACCTTATTCACAATCTACAGTAGCCTGTCTGATCTTAACAAAAGCTTTCCTGACCTCCATATAATGCTTTCCATTAACTATGCATGGAGGCTACCTTATAAAGACTGTGACACATCCACAGTAGTCCATATAGTTAGCAAAGGCAATGCCACTGCCATGTACGTAGCTGTGAAACTGAAGGGAGATGTCATTCTGTGTGCTGCTCCTTTAAATTTAGAGGAGTCTGCCTCCCCATTGCCAGGGCAGCTGCCAGTTTGTGTCTCAGTTCACATGCAGAATGTCAGAAGGAATCACTCACTGTGTGCTTGCGGGCTCTCATTCCCATGGAACTTTACATACGTTCTTTCTTTAAGGCTGCCTTAAAACAAGTTGCAAACATCACTGGTTTGGCCAATCCATCACACAAACATGTAAATCAGGGTAGCTGCATTGAAGTCAATGGAATTACACTGTCTTACACCAACTCAGGTTCTGGCCCTCTCATTTCAAGGAGCTGAGCAGCTTCAGTGACTGCAGGAAGGTGCAGTGACTCATAAACTGCTGTCGAGCACATGCAGTACATGACTTTCCACAGCATTACTCTGACCTTTCTCTCAGTCAGCTGGCTGACTCTGCTGAAAGGCACGTGCATCCCCACCGTGCAATACTACAGCTCCTTATCAGGCACTTTCGGGCACTGCTGTTTGTTTCTCCAAGTTTACTGATGATGAATGAAGCTCAGATTGTTAAGCTCACTATTCTCACACACAATCACCTGACTCCAGGAGCTGGGACTTCAAGAAAAACACTGAATATTATGAGACTCACAGTAAAGTTGCTAGTGTTGGCATTCTGAAACTCCCCTGATGTCAATGAACCTGCACCAATTTACACCAGTTGAGGATCTGGCCTTGTATCAAGGGGAATTTATTAAGTCACTGTAAAGTCACCAGTTTAGTCTGGTCTTGCATTACCATTTGGAGTCTCTTCCAGAGAGTTTGGCTTTCATCCTTGAGTCTTCATAATCAGAAGAAGACAAGATGAGAGAACAACATGGCCTAGTTTGTTCACTGAACATCTCTTTATGAGGGAGTAAATGAAATAAACAGCGGAATCTATGTTCATGTTAGAGTTATTTTTCTGCCCTTGCTATTGGAGACCCAAACATTATGTCTATCTGAAGGAATTCTTGGCCACTTCCCTGATTTGGACTAGATTATCAGGCTGGAGTTGTACACTCTGGAGAAACACAGTTGTGCTTAGCTATCCTTTGAATCATTATCCTGTCACATTTATTTGGAGTAATGTGTTTATATAGATAGGCAGATAAAGATGTTTAGGAAAGTTAGCTTTACAAAAGTGACACACACTGAATTTTCTGCTTACAATCTGGATTTTGTCTCTGATCTTAACCCTGCTGAAAACAATAGGAGTTTTGTCATTGACAGCAGTGGAAGGGGGAAATCAGCCCTTTTAGTCTCTAATGCCTCTTGCTATGCTAAACAGTCATTCCAAAGCTAGAATAGGGAACTCCAAGCCCTAGATAATTTGGATCCTGGCACTTCTCCTTATGTGATACTGTGGCAGCTGAGCCCAGCTGGCACAAGAACTAATAGTCCCTGATTTAAACAGATATTGTCTCCAACTGGGGAGGTGAGCTTTAAAGTCACTCCTTGGTCCATTCTTTCTGGCATTCTACAGAATGGACTCGTATGGGCAGAAACACCTTGATGCAGAAGCTTTGGGACTGGGCAAAGACGGGAGGAATCTGCTAAAGTGAAGCTTCTCGGCCAATCACCAGCCATTTGAAAAGAAGCCTGTGCAGGTCACCGAGCATCTGTGGGCGCCGCTGGAGCCCCACGGGTGCTGCTTCATGGAAAAGATTCCCATAGGCGATCACAGCAGCATGTTGGCTCTGAGAGAGGGGCCCCCGCATTGAATCTCTCAAACACCTAGGGTTGTTTATATGCACTGACGTGAATCATCTTTACTCATCTATCACTCTTTTTGGTTTTAATAAACCCTAGCAAATCCCAAGGGAATGGACTATCAGAAATTTAGAACAGTCTTTCTAAGAATAACCACAAAGCTGGGCAAGCGCAGGGCCTCCTTCATTTCAGAGCCAGGGACAGACATACAGCAACTCTATCCCATATGTCCTCCAACCCCCATGTGACACTGACAATATCCCGAGGAAACCTTTGGAATAAAGATAAACTCTGTTGAATTAAGGTTAATAACTTTGGGGTACATGGCATTAAACATGCAGCTGTGTATGTGTTCTTGTGGCATGGTCTGTCCCTTCTCTAGTAGCAAGGGGGAATGCTCGTGAACATCCTCCATTATCAGCCTTTCAAGCCACCACTCTGGAGGGATACACGTACACTAGGGCTATATCCGTATCTAGAGAGAGCTCTACCGCTGACAAAAAACTTCCACCACCCTCTGAGCGGCGGTAGCTTTGTCGGCTCTCCCACCAACAAAGCACTGTTCATGTTTGCGCTTTTCATCAGTAAATTTTTTGTCATGGGTGGGAGAAGAGCAGTTTCACACCATTGAACGACAAAAGTTTTACTGATGAAAGTCCAGTGTAGACAAAGCCTAGTCCAAACAGGATTCTCCAGAGCCCAACAGACAAAGAAGAGACTTTTGGATAATAGCTCGAGTTTAAACTGGCTTATAGCCTTCTTCCTGATTCAGCAACCAGACAGGACCCTTGCTCCACAGAGGGCCTTAGGGGAGGGTTGGAAGGACTCGGCCTGTGAGAATCCATGTTAGGGTGAACTCTGGTAAGCCCGTTAGCATGCATAAAGTTTTTTTTATTGGTTTAGTATGTTTTCCTCTGTAATGCTTTTTACCTTAAGAATAAAGTAGAAAGAACTGTGTCAGAATTTATGTCTGTAGCAATCACTTATCAGTCTCTGAAGAAGCAGTAAGGAGGTCTGTTTAGGCAGACTGACTTTGCTGGGAAATGCACGGTGAAGGCAGGGAGCTGTGCAGCTTGGCCATGCCCTGGTCAGAAGGGAGAGAGACATGGGTCTCCACCCAAAAGAGGCAACAGCCTGAGCATGGGTGTCCTTGCTGAACTACTGAGGGGAAGTTGCCCTGTATGGTGATACCTGACCTTCCACACACACGAGCCTAGAGAGAAATGTTTTGTTTCAAGAGAAACATTCCACAAACTTTTTATAAATTGGAACAGAAATTTAGTGAGTTTTACAGGATGGGCACTTACTGCCCACCACTGATGTTGCAAAGTGAACAATGGGACCTAGAATGAAATGATTTTTCTGAATCTATTGCTATAGCTTTCACTTTTTAAATGCAAAACATATCTGTCACGGGATAGGTATACACCTTGTCATGAGGTAGGTACAACCTGTCACGGGGTGTTGGGTCATGGGCGAGGGGGGACGAAATGGGGATTTGAGGGCTCAAGTGGTGTAGTACCTCATGTCAACATGGCAGCCCTTCTACTCGGGGCAGCACAGCCAGCTGGCAAGAGTCTATAAAACTGGCCTTTGACAATGGCAGGTGTAGCCAGAGTAGGGGGACCTGGCCCCAACCTTCTCCACAGGGTCCTAAACCAGGGCCCAGAGGAGCCAGTAGTTTTGTGATCAGTCTCAGTCGCTCGTTGCTGCAGTCCCAATCCCTGAGTGCTTCCTACCCTGACTTCCAGTGACAGCAACCTTACGGCCTTGGCAGTCAGTTGGGTGTCCACTGGGGTCTCAGCACAGCTGGCCTGCGTGGCCTGGGGCTCTGGCAGCTTCCCAGTAGAAGACTGCAGTACACATCTGGTCTCCTTCCTGGCAAATCAGCCCAGACTGAGCTGAACTGCTCCTTTTTTATACTCTGGTTCCAATCGGAGCATGCCCAGCAAGGCTAAGGGGGCTAGGCTTCTTCAGTCCACAGAGCGTGGTTAACACCTGCAGAACCTGTCTCAATGTCTAGTAGATCAGATCATTTCCTCACTTGTCAAAGGTGAGAAAAGGTGCAATGGCTCTGAGGGGGATTGAGCGCCAGCAATTCCTAGGTTCTATTCCAATTTTTACATTAAATAAAAATACTTGATCAGTAATAAATATTTATGTTCCGGTAATGCCTAAAGGCCCTGATCAGCATTGAGGTTCTATTGTGCTGGGTGCTGTAGCAATATAGGGTATGTCTACACTTCCAAAAAAACCCAGCGGCAGTGAGTCCCCGAGAGCCCAGGTCTACTGACTCAGCTTATGCAACGGCATTAAAAATAGCCATGTGGGATGTTCCAGCTCAGGCTGGAGCATGGGCTCTGAAGCCCACTCCACTTGCCTGAGCTGGAACAGCTACAAGGCTGTTATCAGCACCATAGCACAACCCCCAGTCTGCAGACCCAGGCTCTGAGACTCACTGCCACTGGGTTTTTTGTTTGTTTTTTGCAGTGTAGACATACCTATAGGATAGAGACAATCCTTGTCCTGTAAGGCTCTTATACAGTATTTTCCATTTGTAGCTGTCAAAGCAAATATCATCTTCTTTTTATAGATGGGGAGACAGAAGCCCAAAGATGGATTAAGTGACTCACCCAAGGTCACAGGAGGTAAATAGCAGAGCCAAGAATACAACTCCAGGTCTCCAGACTTCCAGTCCAGGGCCCTATACACCAGACTCCCATTTGGGGAAGTCACTTTACCTCTGTTTGTCTCAGTTTCTGAGACTGAAATGCAGTAACACCACCACCTCACGGAGGAGATGTGAAGCTGAACTATATACAAGTTGGTAATGCTCTGAGGAGGCAAAGAGTGCTCGGTATTACTCTTAAAGTAACCATTTACAGTTGCTATTCCAGAGTTTGGAGCCCAGCACACATTGTTGCTATGGTGGATTTTATACATTAAATAGTTAATTTAAAATAGCTATTAACTGGGGCAAAGTTTCACTAGGATGGTGTGAGAGAAGAAGCAAGCTCTTCATAAAGTCCTGTTCACAAATGTTTCCCAAAAGGGCCTCAAAGACAAAACAGTTTGATTTTGACAACATGCTGGTGGAAATAAAATAATATGAATAGATCTTGGCTCCTGTAGAGGACTGACATGCCCTTGTTCAACATCAAGCTATTGGGCTTTGTGAAAGAGTCGCTGCATGAAATTCTATGGCTTGTGTTCTGCAAGATGTCTGACTTGATGGTCGTAATAGTCTCTTCTGGCATTTAAAATCTGTGAGTTATGAAATTCTCACAATTACAGAATGCAAGTACCTTTGGGAAAATAATGTTCCAAGACCAATTTTCCTCCACAAAAGGCTAAGAAATCCAGAAATAAATTTGGCAGTCCATCTCCTATTAAGATTAAATAAAATAATTATTTACATAGCAAGGAGGCAGAACTACCGTCATTTTAAAGTAATTGCAATATTGGTTAACAATGGAAAAGCCCTGTATGTGCCTGGGCTCTTGCATCTTTTTATTTTCACAAATATAAACATCTGCCTCTTTCCCACCTTGTTCCTTTAAATATTTGCCATGGTTTACCTATAATACTGCACCTACCAAATCAGGGCTTGGTCCAACGATCGAAATCTTTCACTGGTGTCAATGGGAGCTGGATCACGCTCTGACAGACTGTTTTTGCAAACTTCACAATCTGTACACCAAATCTGTACAGAAGGGAACTGTTCCATTGAATTCACTAGGACATCCCGCAAGAGCAGGGCTTGTGGGAGAGGGCACAAATCACGTTTTAGTTGTATGAATGTATTTAATGAGAGCCTTGGTTTAGCCTTAATACACAGAGACCAGGGGCTCAGCTGGTGTAAATCAGAATAGCTCCATTGATTCTAATGGACTACGCTAGTCCTGCAGAATTCCTGGCCCACTATATTTTCAATCTCGTCCACTATCTAAGCAGCATTGTTCTTGGTTACCTTCATCATGAGTTTAGAGCACTCCGCAAGTTTAAGGAGCACTATGCTTTACAAATGTTTACCCTACCAATCTTTTTTAAACTATTATTTTCTACAGCGAAATCTCTGACCTTCATTTACATGAATAAAACCTAACATTTCACTGTTGTAGATCCTGTAATTATGGTATGCTAGCTCTGTTTGCGATAAGAATTCTTTAATGCCTCTTAGAAAGTTATTAGTCCTTTCTTGCTTTCTGCCCCATTTACTCTGAAGAGATGATACTTTTCTGTTTTTCTTCAGAAAGGAAGACATGGCTATTTTTAGCCCCTTTTACATACTTGTCAAGATCACTCAATAAATATCTGAAAATAAGTTATTTTCCCTCGCTCTGTTTCAACTAACCTAGCAGCAGCTGCACGGATTGGAAACAAAATGTAGAAATCATTCATAATTTTCCTTTCAGACATTAGCAGCCTGTCACAGGTTCTCCACACACCACTGGGGCACCTTCTTGTGGGAATAGCTTCACCTGATCTGATGCCCCTTTCTGTCTCTGATTCACATCGGATCTCCTCTCATGCATCAAGATTTGCAGCACTTCGTCTTTGTAGCTTGGAGCATTCCCTCTTCGTGGCTTGGCCCTCCAGCCAGGTCACTATAGTTTCCCCCTTCCAGGATATCAAAGTATCACCGGACTATCTGTCTCAAGCAGCCTTCCATTCTACTGCCCAGACTGTGCCACTTCCCCAGAGCTAGTAGGAGAACGTGGGCCCACCCACTACTCTGGATACCAGCTAAGGGATCCTACAACTAAGGTCTGCTCTGTCCCAAAACTTGCTGCTATTTCCCTGGGCTGCTTCCTACTCTGTCTCTATTAGGCTTCCTTATCCTCCACCCTTCTGGGTAAACCCTTCCCTCAGGGCCAGGCTCCCAGGGCTTCTACTCTTTCCTCCTTTCCCTCCCTAAGCCCACAGAATAACTGCAATCTTCCACACTGCAGCCCCCTCCTATCCTCACTGCCTGACGCTATACCAGCCTGCCTGTTCCTGCCCAGCTGGGCTCCATCCTCAGTCAGTGCTTGCCTATCAAGCCTGTCTGTCCTTCAGGGTGTGGCCCATCCTCTTACCTAACTCCTTCTGAGCCACCTTAACCCTCTCTAGGCTAGTGTAATGCGAATGTCCTGCCACACAGCCATATATATATATATGTGATATTCTCCTTGTCTTTGATCATGCTGCACTTAACATAAACTGCATTACAGTACATCAGATCCTGCTCACCTTACAGATAGTCAGTCCCATTGGGACTACTTACATTCGCAAAACTGGTAGAATTTGACCCTGTGTGGACTTTTGTGATGGCCTTACTTGCTGCTGGCATAATACATGCCCACTTAGGACCCAACCCTACATTCTGTTCACATGCACTTCAAATACTCGCTCAAGGCAATGAGAGTCTGAGATGCACAGGGAAGGTAATAGACCTTAACTTATCAGGTAAAAAAAGGATGTATAGCTTAAGAACATTTTCCCATCCTGGAGAAGTCCCACAGAATGTAATAGAAAATAATAAACGTTTTATAAAATGTTTGGAATATCATGTGGACTTGAATAGAGAGTTCCCTATGATAGAATTCTTTAAGATTATTCTCTGTTAAAACCCCCGAGGTTCAGCTCTTCCGCTGGCTTACTCAACAAAGATACACCCATTTCAGTGTGGGGCTTTGCTGATTTAGATCAATTGAGGATGTGGCCCAGAATTTTTAGTAGAATTTCTATAGATCTGTTAATTTCTATATGAACCAGTGGTCCCCAAACTGTGCAGCATGCCCCCCTAGGAGGGCATAGAGGAACATTTTGAGGGCACGCAGTGGGGCCTGACCCGGCCCGCATGGGGGAAAAGGAAGGAGTGCCCCTTAGCCCAGTTCTGGCCCCAGCCACAGCTCCACTCCACCTCCTGCTCTGCCCCATCCCAGCTCTGCCCAGGTTCCCTCTCTGCCCCCAAGCCAGCTCAGCCTCTAGCCCTGGTTCCGCCCTGAGCTCCATCTTCTGCTCCAGTTCCTCTGCTGAACCAACTGATAAGGGGGAGGGGGGGTGACAGGAAAATTTGGAACACCAGTGGTATAACCCCATCAGTTGCATTTCCATTAAATTCCATAAGGCCAAGATTTTCATAAGTGATGAATGATTTTAGATGCTTTCATTTATAGGTGACCAACCTGAGACATCTTAAAGAGGCCTGATTTTCAGACAGTGGATACTCAGTGTTTTATGAAAATCATGTGACTTTAAAGTATCTGAAACTGGGTACCCAAAATTACTAGTCACACTTGAAAATCCTGTCCTGAATCTTTTCCATAAGGACAGCAATCTGCCTTAAAAAACTGCCATATAAGAAACTCCCTAACTATTCAGATCCATAACAAGTGCATTTTGAAATCTTTTTCGACTCACTATCCTATTTTGAATTAAGTTTTCCTGCAGCTGCTTGAGTAACAAAAGGACAGAGGTCTAATCCTATGTGAATTGCTTGTTTACTCTGGAATGGAGATGACATTGGGGAACTTTCCCAGCAATGACTCTCATATCATGTTTCCCTCAAAAGTGCAAAGAGCGCAACTGTCTGAAAGAATTCTGTCTGTTACAGAAATTTGACAGCTTTAAAGTATGGGATCATCAGCTGTCCCATGAAATAAGCTATCCCTGATTTGTAACTATTACTTCTTTTTTTTTAAGTTCTATAAAGTTCAGAGTGAAAGATGATGTCTAGATTGTAGTGGCTGTGAATGAAATTCAGTTGAGCCAAATTCAGCTCCTGGGATAAACAACTGTAACTCCATTAAAGAGTAGAAATAAATGTAGTATGGAGTATTTGAGCCAGTCAGACTTAGATTAGTAACTGTGAGAACAGCTAAAACCAAAGGGACACGTTCAGCCCTGAAGCCACTGGACTAAAACATCACTTTCAGAAAGGCATCCAATGTTGATGTGAAGACTTAAAGAGAACAGGAATCCATTACTTCCCTGGACAGGTTGTTCCAATTGTTAATCACCTTGACTGTTAAAAATGTGCATGTTATTTCCAATTTGAATTTGTCCAGCTTCAGTTTCAAGCCATTGGTTCTTAATATATAATGAAGCTAGTGTTTCTAGTCCTTGAATTGTAGATGTTTCCCAGAAAATTCAGCTCTGATGATTGATTAACAGCAAAGTCATTTATTCCTGGAGATTTACACATGAAATGAGCAATAGCTGCTACCTTGAGCCTGCTGCTCCTATGCCTGAGTTTCCTGATGGGAAACAAAGGATCGTTATGTGCTCAGTAAAGCAGAGGCCAAAAACATGATCACTCTGAAACCATTTAATTATAAAGGTGACATAGAAAGATAAAAAAATGTTTCTGCCTTTTTGTTTGATTTCTTTACAGTGTATAAAGACCTGAGTGCTGAGAGAGAGCGTTTAGGGGGAAGGAAGAAATTACTATTTTATATTAGAAATATTGGGTCTTGTCTCTTCTGTTTTAACAGGAGAATTCTGTAGACACCTTGTGGATTTAGAACCTCACAAGAAGCTGAAGACAGAACAAATGAGAGGGGAAGGGGAGAAGAAGAGGGAGGAATGATTATATATCTTGCAGGGGAATCATGTACAGCAGTACTTGGCCGTTATGGCTGCAAATCTGAGGACATCCACAATACTGGTGTGGGCTGGCACCAAGAAGTGAATTTAAAAAAAAAATTATTGCTAGGACAATTTATATTCTTCTAGCAACAGGAGATACATAGCATTTTGGAAAGCAAGAAATAAAAGGACAAATTGAAAGCTGAGTTAACCGTGATTCATGAAATAAATCTGCAGAGCAGCCCAGCATTTCTGATGCAACTAACAATGAAAAATGGTAGTCACAAAATAATTTCGTATGCGCTTTCCGTAAGAGCTGCAAGTTAAAGTGTCCAGAGCTTGAGACAAAATTTTTGATCGTTTCCTAGAGGCTTTGATGTTCACATAACTATCAGAACACTCCTTGTTATGGAAGACTCAGACCACCACCAGTCATCAGTAATTTGGGCCAAATTCTTCCCTCTGTAACCTCAGTGAAGTTTGACTCAGTTTAGTAGATGCAGTGCTGGCAGTTCAGCACCAGTTCCCGACTTAAGCGGTGCAGCCCAGATATACACCAGTCCAGGATCTGGCCCAGAATATCCAGCACTGCATTTATTGCGTCATTTCATTTATAAAATAAGGTGCCATAGTGACAGTGATTTTTAAGCACAGCTTCCCCCTGACTCCAATGGGGAATTTGATTAAGGACACAGGAATTGCCATATTATATATTGCCCTTCACTGGCTCCCCCTTCTGCACTGCATCCAATATAAACTTCTTGGGTGAAATTTTGGACCCACTGAAGTCTTTGGCAAAACTCCCATTGACTTCAGTGATGGCAGAATTTCACCTATTGTCGTTACCATTAGGGCCTTTCACAGTTAGCTCCTCCCTAGTTACCCACATCTGCTCCCCTCCACCAACAGTACCAGTCTCAATAGCCCATTTGTCCACTTCTCCCACGGATGTCTTCGTGCCTTGACCCTCCCCTGGTTATTTGATAAAGCCATTCTCCTGTCCCTGTTAAGACCCACTTCATAGAGACTTCTGATACCAATTATATTGATGTCTCATTCAGAATTAAATGACTCAAAAACATCTAGCAGTTCCCATAGGGGATTGAGGTAACTATTACGTGTTTCACACATTTTTCCATTTGTTTGTTGTACACCCACTTGTCAAGTCTGTCTTAAATTAGATTGTAAGCTTTTTAGAACCGTGACTGCCTCATTTATTATGAGAAAGGGTAAACCAGAGTTTAAAATCAATGGCAGGCTATGGCCAGAAGCCAATAACTTTTATAACTTTCTGCATGCCACTGTCTGGGTAGTGGGTCACTTTCATAACTTCATGGAGAATCACAGTAATTTTGAGTTAGTCCGGACTTTCAGTAGCAAACTGATTGAGCAAGTGTCACCCCCTCACTGAATCCATCAGACACCGCTAAATAAGGCTGTTCTCTGCTTAACTGCTGAAGAAACAAGCAGCCTTGAAAAGGGAAAAGCAAAAGAGCTGAAGTTGCACCTAGTAAATAATATGTGGGGCCCAGAATACATCCTCTGTTTAAGGAGGAAATGACAGCCTAAGTGATATGGGAAAGTTTGTAGATCAGCAGCTGGATCTTTCCTCTTTATTCTGGGACAGAAACAATTCATCATAAACAATAACATCCTCTGGCCAGATGAAAAGCAGGAATCTTAATCTGCATGCAAAAGTAGAATGTGTCTATACTGAACAAAACTGGGAGCCGTCAGTCAGGAACAGGACAATGAGTGCAGCAGGCAGGACCGCTGTTTCTCACAACTCTGCTCCAACCTATGATGCTTTAACTCAGAGATAAAAACCTTCTTCATTTTCTTTCCAGCCTTCAAGTCATGAGATGATTTTTTTTTTCACGCTCCTGTTCCCCAGACTCAAGGTCCCTTAATTGTCCTTCATTCTTGGGGCTGAGTTCTCTGGTCCAGTCTAGCTGTGCTCAGTCCAAGACTAGCCCCTGGTTTAAAGTAGAGTAGCCTCAGGGCTGCTATACTTTATGCCAGCTGCCCGAAGTCCACAGAGACAATTCTGGCAGTCAGGGATCACCAGGGCATAGGAACACCCATGCAGCAGGAGTATAAGGTGGGTGAGTGATACAGATGTTGCTGCAGTGGCTCAACACCATGTGGGGATTCTCTTAGGCAGGGGGAATCCTCAAAGGTACAGTTAAGTCAAGTTTACAGCTGTTATGTGCCAGTGGAGCAGTGCAAAATAGCCAGGCTCACATATTAACTGGTTCCATTGTGTTTTGGGGAGCATTCTTTGGTTTATATTGTGTGTTTCCTTTACCTCTGTGTGACTTTGTTTATTATTAACCCTTAGAATGCTGACATTTTCCAAGCTGGTTTCACATTACTACATAGGAAACCAAACTTATAAAATGTGTGATGGGTATGATATAAAAGGCATATTTCAAGAATCTGGAATGGCCACATTCATAGGCACTGACTTCCTCAGGCCTTGTCTACACTACCAAGTTTTGTCAACAGACTGCTGTTTGTTGATCCAAACAGTCAGTGCATACCCACTGCAAGGTGACTTTTGTCTGGGAGAATGCCCGGTTTTGGGAACAAAATACATCCACCCTCATGAGAGATTAACGTCTTTTCCCTCTACATTTTTGTCAACAAAGTGCAAGTGTAGACACCACGTTTCATTTCATCGCTTTAATTGGCCTCCAGGAGATGTCCCACAATGCTCATCCTGATCATTCTGATCAGCAGTTTGAACTCCACTGCCCTGCAGCCAGCTAAACAACCATCCACCCCTCCTTCTTAGAAGCCCTGAGAATTTTTGAAATTCCATTTCCTGTTTGCTTGGCGTGGAGAGTTCTCATTGCATCTTCCCAGGTGACCATGGTGGATTATCTCAGCAAACACTCTCCCGTTTGGAGCACTGCAGAGCTATTGGCTCTGCTCAGTATGAATGGGAGAAGATGCTATGCAGTCCCGGCTGCGCTTGAGCTGCAGGAATTGGGATATCTACAGGCAGATTTTCCAAGGCTTGTGTGAAAAGGGCTAGGATCGGGACATGCTGCAGTACAGAGCGAAGATAAAGGAGCTGAGGAAGGTGTACCATAAGGCAAGGGAGGCAAACCGTCACTCTGGTGCTGCACCTAAGACCTGCCGGTTCTACAAGGAGCTGGATGCTATCCTCAGTGGTGACTCCACATCCATCTCCTAGAGCCCCGGAGGGCATGGAAGGGGTGGAAAGAGGACCAAACCTGGAGGACGAAGTTATTGATGAAGAAGTGGAGTTAGATGGGGAGGTGCAGCTCCCAGTGGGGTCGCCCCATGGAGCAGGCAGCCAGGAACTGTTTTTCACTCTGGAGGTGTCTAGCCAGTCTCAGGAGTCACTCTTTGGTTAGCAAGAAGCAGGAGATGAGACTCCTGGTAAGAGACTGTGGCTTGTATAGTGGGAGGTGGGTTCAGGGCATAGAATTGTGGGAGGCTGGCTTTGTTTCTGTGTGCTGGACATTTCCCTGTGCAGTATGGTGGAAATCAGTATGGTGGAACAGGATGTTGATGCACACCGAGATCTCACGGGAATCCTTCAGAGAGATCTCCAGGAAAGTTTCTGGAGGCATTGAGCAAGCCTCTGCCAAAGGTTCTGTGGCAGAGCAGCTTTGTTCCTTCCCCCATTGTAGGAAACTTTCACGTGCCATTTGGCAATCACTTGTACAGGAACCAAAGCACCACACAGACGAGCAGCATAGGGAGCAGGGCAGAAGCCACAAGCATGGAGTAGATGTACCTTCATTTCTCTGCTTACCCTTAGCAGTGAGATATCTGCTAGAATTAACCCCACCTGTGGAAAAGTGTGGGAGAATATTAGAATTTGTTTCCTAGAATGCTACTCCACAACCCTTGCAAAGACTGTGTCCTCTTTTCCCCATGTGGAGCGCACACACACCCCACCAACACTCACAATTCTTTGGATGTTCGCAGAGATGTGTGCCTGCCTAGGGTCAGTGAGAAAGTGATGACAATGTTGCAAAAGGCGTATTTAACTGAAATGTTTCTATGCTGAATTTAACAACCCCGCTTCTGTGCATTGTCCCCTGTACTTCACCAGATGTAGCCTTCAGGAACACCTCACGCATCCCACCTGAGCATCTCCACTAGATAAGAAAGCGCCCAAGATGCAGTAAAGAAGACATGTTCTGGAAGGTCTTGCTGTGCTCCAATGCAGAAAAAAGGGAATGAAAGGAGTGCTGGGAAGCTGAATGGCAGGACAGAAAAGAGAACCATGCATTTGTGAAGGATGCTACTGAGCAGATACTAAAAATTATGGAAGATCAAACTCAGATGCTGAAAGCCTTAATCATGCTGCAGACTGAGCAGATCAGTGCTCAACCTCCCTGCAGCACCTTCAGAACTCTTTTCCATGCCCCTACCCCCCAAAAAAAACTCCACCTGCACATTCTTGTCCACCTTCCGGGACTTCTCAGCTCCCACGCTACTCTACTCCCTTGGACAACTTTCATAATGATAGCTGGACCTACACACAGCTGTGAAAGTCTGCCCTTCCCTGATTCCTCCTTTCCCACCAAGCATCTGTGTGTTTGTGTGTGCTGGGTTTTGTGCAATAAAAGCAAAGTTTCACAATACTAAATCATCTTTATTTTGTTTCTACAAGGTGAGATTGCAGACACCGCCAATACCTGCGCAGGCATTGAAATCACTTTATTATAGGAATATAAGGCCCCAAATGTCACCATTGCCCCCTACGAAAACTACATGGCATGTAACATTGAAGCAACTCACACAGAGATATATGTTACTAGTGGTCATTGTCAAAGTGCTGCCTCAAAGCCTCCCTGATTCAAATAGCCCCCCTCTGGGCTCCTCTGACAGCCCTGGTATCTGGCTGCTCAGAATCAGTGGCCAAGGTTGCACCATCCTTGAGCAAACCTTTCACCCTTAGCTTTACAGAGATTATGCAGTGTATAGTGTGTGGCTATGACCATAGGAATATTATCCTCAGTGAGGTCCAATCTGCCATAAAAGGCATTGCCAGTGCGCCTTTAATCTGCCAAAGGCACATTCAACTGTCATCTGGCACCTACTGAGCCTGGGTTGAACTGCTGTCCAGATGTCCCATGTGAGGTTTCATGAGCCATGGCTGTAAGGGGTACGGAGGGTCCCCCAGGATCACTATGGGCATTTCAACACCCCCCACTGTAATCTTCTGGCTAGGGAAGTCCCTGCTTGCAGCTTTCTCTACAGGCTGGTGATCCTGAAGATGCATGCATCAGGCACCTTCCCAGACCACCCCATGGTGATGTCAGTGAAATGCCCATGGTGATCCACAAGCACCTGCAACATTATGGAGAAGTACCCCTTCCTATTGAAGTACTCCATCGCAAGATGGTCTGGTGCCAAAATTGGAATATGTGTGCCATCTATCGCCCCTCCATAGGTAGGGAAACCTATTTCTACAAAGACATGCACTATTTCATGCACAATGGTCGACTTCCCCACTCCAAATTGATTAGCAGCTCACTGGTAGCATGTCTGGAATTGCCAGCTTCCACACAGCAATTGCCACATGCTTCTCCACCGGAGGGCAGCTCTCATTCTGGTGTCCTTGTGCCGCAGGTCTGGGGTGAGCTCCACGCATAGCTCCAGGAAGGTGGCTTTCTGCATTTAAAAGTTCTGTAGCCACTGCTCATCATCCCACACACGTGCATGACGATACAATCCCACCGTTCAGCACTTGTTTCATGAGCCCAAAAGTGATGGTCTACCCTATGCACCTGCTCTGTGAATGTCAAAAGCAATCCAAAGTTGCTCCTATCCATATCATGCGGAATGTCTGGTGCCTGCGAGTCTTCTTCAGTTAAGAACTTCACAATTAACTCCACTGCCATCTGCAATGTCTTCATGCCAGTTAACAGAGCAAAGGATAGCAGTGCAGGATCCATCCCTTCTCACAAAGACGTCAGGGCATGCAGCAAAGAAGGGCCTTTGAAAAAACACCCCAAAAGAAAGCCAGAAGCCTATGGAGTGCTGGGTCAGAAAGCAATGCATCATGGGACATTTGGCACTGTCCCAAGATGTGCCATGATCTACTCCGTCGTCCCACAACACCTAGCGAGAGGACTGTGGGACAGTGCTATATCAACTTTGGGGTATTGACATCACTTTTGTCAACACAGATTGGTAGTGTCAACATGGCCTGAATTCCAGGGGGTGCTCGACCCCTGCTCTGCCTCAGGCCCCACGTCGCCTCTTCCTGCCCTGTTCCACTCCTTCCCCCATCTCTCCCTGCCCCTTCTTCTCTCCCTCTATCCAGCACCTCCTGCACGCCGCTGAACAGCTAATCTCTGCGCGAGGTGCTGGGAGGGAGAGGGGAGGTGCCAATCTGCGGGGTTGCTGGTGAATGTTGAGCACCCTTATTTTTTCCAATGGGTGCTCCTGCCTATGGCCACATTACTCATGAATGCTTTTGTAAGGGAATGGAGAATTAAACCCAGTAACTTTAAGGAACGATATTATTTTCCTTGTTCTAATCAAATTCCTTGCTCACTGTCAGAAGAAAGTGACTCTTTCTGTGATTTTTTACCATTAGTGCATGACTTCCCCTCCTCCCCCGAGCTACTGTCCCAAAAGCCATTTATTCTGGGTTTCTGAGGGGTTGGATTGGGGGGTGGATTGGTTCATTCTTTGTAAACAAATGTTTCCTCAACTAAAATTACCTTGTTTGCCTAAGTTTCACATGTGTATTTAATTTTGTTCCAGCAGAGGAACATGGTAATGACTAAAGAATTTTGAAGTTTTGGAAATGAGATGGTGAAAACAAGCTGCTGCCATGATGTAATTTTCTAGACAGACATGTCTAGTACAGAAGAAACACGTGAGCTATCAATGTCTAGAAATCCAGCTGGCCAGACCTAAACTGCTGTTTTCTAAACACACAGTTGTTAAACTTTTCACATGCTGCAGTTTAATTTATCCTGAAGCCGTACAGTGCTATTTTGCCCCTGAAGTGAAATGACCAGAGGAAAGATTAATTCCAAAGTGCTTGCCAAATGCTACGTCAGAAGTTGTCTTTTTTTAAATGACAAAGAATGAATCACATGTTTAGTTGTTACAGATTTTTTGAAAAATCTCAGAATCTTACAAGAGAGTGGGAAACAATGACCCCATGTGGTACAGTGGTGCAATCTAGCAGTTACACGTTCAATCGGTAATTCTAACATTATATTCTAGCTCCCTTTTTTTTTCAGAACAAAAACTACCATTGTAGTCCGACCTCTGAGTCACCCTGCTTTGTTGAGCAAGTCACTCAACCTCTCAACTTTTGTCTCTCAATCTGGAGTAATAATGTGTATGTACCTCACAAGAGTATTGTGTCTATTACAGAGTGACCAGACAGCAAATGTGAAAAATCAGGACAGGGGTGGGGGATAATAGGAGCCTACACAAGAAAAAGATCAAAAAATCAGGACTGTCCCAATAAAATCGGGACATCTGGTCACCCTAGTCTATTAGATCAGTGGTTCTCAACCAGGGATACATGTATCCCTGGGGGTATGCAGAGGTCTTCCAGGAGGTACATTAACTCATCTAAATATTTGCCTAGTTTTACAAAAGGCTACATAAAAAGCACTAGTGATGTCAATACAAACTAAAATTTCATACAGACGATGACTTGTTTATACTGTTCTATATCATACACTGAAATGTAAGTACAATATTTATATCCCAATTGATTTATTATTTTATAATTATATGGTAAAAATGAGAAAGCAATTTTTCAGTAAGTGTCCTGTGACACTTTTGTACTTTTATGTCTGATTTTTGTAAACAAGTAGTTTTTAAGTGAGGTGAAATTTGAGGTACGCAAGAGAAATCAGACTCCTGAAAGGGGTGCAGTAGTCTGAAAAGGCTGAGAGCACTGTATTAAATTATAGGCCAGATCTTCAACTGGCATAAATTGGTATGACTCTATTGAAATTAGTGGAACCACACTAATTTGCATCAGTTGAGGATCTGGCTCGATATCTTTACGTCTACCTCTCTGTGCTAAGTATTATTATGGAAGTTGTTGCTTTGATTTTATTTTTTATTTTTATTTTTTTGCATTAAATGTGATACACTCCCCAGGCACAAGACTCAGTTCTCCATGTTAAAGGTTTGGATGGTGCACTTGAACAAATTTTACCAGAGAAAAGCAAAGTACTGGGAATATCTAGCATGATTCTGCAAGGTGCCTATATCCTCAATTCCCGCAGCATTCACCGGCAGTGGAGGGTGCTCAGCTTCTCATAGGATGCTCTCAGTTTCACGCATTGCTATGAATGAAGTTTTGCTTTACTTTCTGATTTGACAAATAAGTCAAAGTTACTTTAGGTCAGATGTTTTACCACAACAGGCAAGTAGAAGTACTTGCCACTTGACTCTCCAGGAGCTCACAGAAACAGCAATCAGAGAAGGCCCGGATAGAACATACTGCGTATCAACAATGGGGAATTAGTTTATAGGCCATGAATTAATACTTTTAAATAATTTGGAGTCCTTTGCTAGATACAGTGGTAAACATTCTTTTCCTCAGTTATTGGCACCAGTTTTTTCATCACCTTTGTTGGCATTGAACCAAACTGGTGTCTACCCGTACCTCAAAAATTAATCCCTTCTATCCTTTGTCATTCAAGATTTTTAAGTTCTCAGTGATTTTTAAAATGTGTTGCTCTTGCCACTGCTCTCTGCTCTGTTGAGTTGACCAGTAATTGTCAGCGATGAATTGCAGCAAGAACCGAGGCAGGGGATATTTATTAAAAGAGAACTGTGATAAATTCCCAGTGGTGCACAGCACTGGAGGAAGACTTTTTAAAACCATATTAGGCAATTTTGTACAGTTGGCATAAAGACACTGCCAACAATTTTCCTGTATCAGGTTTCTATAGGAAAGCTGTGACCTTGACAATCAATCCCTGATGGCTGGCGGCACAGGCACTGACTTTTGTTTTTGCCAGTGGATGCTCCTATCTGCCCTCCACCGCTGGGCCTCAGGGAGAAGAAGCTGAGTGGGAGTGGCGCCTCAGGGCCGAGCCTGGGGGAAGAGGTGGAATGTAGCCAGGACCTCAAGCAGGCATTTCCCTACACCACCACCACCTCTGAGTTTCCGTCCCCCCGCCCCCAGTTTTGTGAACTAGTTACATGCAGTGTTTCCAATTTAGTGATTATTTGAGAAAAGTATAATAGATTTTAAAAGTATGAACAGAGACTAGCTTCCTTAGACAGCTGTTGTTTTTATGACAATGTCAATACATTCATTTCAGTGATGTTGGCCAACCTAATAATTTCAAATTATGATTTGTAAGCAAAGTCTAAATGAGCTCTCCCTGAAAGGTAGTGATAAGCTGGGGGCTGGTGGGAAAGGCTTCAGGACCAGATTATATTTACATTCACACCTAATCTACCTAGGTATCCAGCAAACAGAGCTGTGTTGCCAAGTGATAGATTTTGGCTGGGGTTGGGTTACTAACCATTTGAGTGCGGGCGGGGGGGGGGAGGGCGTAATGAAATGTTGTTATTCTTAGTCTATGAGTAAAGGACAGTAGAACTGTACTACGCCTGTACTGATTGAGGGCTCGAGAGAGGGTGGGACAGGTGTTTTGCTTGAATCGTCTGCCTGAGTCAAGTACTATTTGACCTGCCCTCTCCACTGTTTAAAGATAGAGCTGATTAGGATCCATAGATAATCTTTTGTTTTGTTAAGTGACCACTACAGCTGAAATCACCGATAATCAGGTCTAAGTGCTTAGCCTGCTGTGGGCAGTGTTTCTGTGGAAGAGACAGCCCAGCCTGCACTAGCAGCAAGGTTCCCATACTGACAGCTCAGTTGAAATCACTCAGAGCTGGGTGGGAACCTAAGATTCCACAATAGCAGAGGTCCGTGGCAGGATGGCAGCAGAAGTGATGGCACAAGCATTGGCAACAGAGCGATGAAGTGAACGGTGGCACACATGAACAATGTGGCCGAGCGAATAGTGAGCAGCTTTAGAATGTGATGACCAACACAGTTCATGCACAAACATGGCCATGGTATCATACTTTTCTATTTAGAAGAGATACCACACACTTACATGGAGGTCGAATGTACGTCTTTGTCCATGTTCTCCTGGATAGGTTGAACACTGATTCCGAACAGACCCAGCATGTCGTCCAAACTTATCTTTCTGCAAGTAACTCATGACTGGCACATATGGTCAACAGTGAAAGATCTCAACAGTTTGGAGAATGGAAGACTTTGCTTCACCACACTCAAAAATTTGCATACATGCTGAATGCACTGGATGCAAATGGGTGTCAACTATTGTCATTGTGTATATTATCTTGATGTCAGTGGTAGCCAATAGTGCTTTCTAGATGTTCAAGTTACAAGACAATCGCTGCATCTCTGACACCACAATCTTAGAGAGTTAAATGCTTGGTCATTGGACTCAAACAGGATGGTTGCTTGTGCATTTGATGGAGCTGCAAACTTCTCTGGAAGACATGGTGGAGTACAAGCTTTGCTCAGAGAAAAGTGTAATCCTAATCTCTCCTATACACATTGCAATGGCCATCTATTCCAACTAGCGCTAGTATGAGCTGCAGACTCTTCAAAAGACACTAAAAAAGCTATAAATTTAATGTCTTCATTATATTCTTTTTTCAGCAAGAGTCCAAAAAGACTGAATATCTTGGAAAATATAGAAGATACACTGGGACTGAAGTTCAAATTAGTCCAACATGGGAAAACCCTCTGGCTTTCTCATGAGTGATCCTTGGCTGTTGTCTTAAAATTACTCCAGTGTTACTACTGGCTTTGAAAGTATCTACCAAGATGGGATGGATCTAAGCAGTGAGGCTGGTGGATTACTTTTGCTACTACATTCAGAGAAGACTGTTGCCGTTCTCTCTCTTGTAAGTCTGCTGTTGAAACCACTTGAGTCATTCATCCAAGCATCTGCTACAACAGTAGTAGATCTTTGTCCAGCAATAGAAGCTACAATTCGATCAATCAGAGAGCTATTCATTGGAAACGTACTGGAAGAAGTGAAGACTTCAGTCCATAAGTTGACTTCTAGATTCTACTCAACCTTTACATAGCTTTTACAGATCCCTGCCCTATAAAACACTGACAGTTGAGTAGAGTGAGGCACTACCAGCAATGGGGCTCCCATGTGCTCAGGTCAGAATACAGAATTTAAACACAGAGTGGAATATCATACGATGAATGAATGAAGATTTGACTTCAACTTATTTTTTATCGTCACTAGTGGCGCGACCCAATCTTTATGCTGTTTCCTGGGATGAAAGAAGTAGGAATTCATCTCTTGCTACTCTCAGTATCAACAGCTACAGTTGAGCATTCTTTTTCAATCATTAAACAGAATTTTGTGTTCTGAAAGAAGTCACCTTCTGCCTAATCATATGAATGAACTAATGAGCATATCATCTGAAGGAATGGAAGTACCAGACACATGAGAAGCCACCAAAGATGAATGCATTGCATTCAAGCAGTTGCTTAACAGAGTTGTGCTAAATTATAACAAGAAACCAAGAGGATGTAGATGTAGTGTTTCACAGAAGGCTTGAGTAGCCAACTCTAATTTGTGTGATGATTTTAAAACAGGAGTTAAATCTAATAAAATGGTCATGAAATATTTTTTAGTTTTTACTATGGTGCCATACAGGCCACCTTCACCCTAATGGTCTTACCCCACATTGGCCCTGACACACACACCCCTGTAAATTCAAACATCCCCCCTAATTTCAATTTCTGGGAAAAACACTGACCTCAAGGCCTCGGGGCAGACTGTGGGGGGCAGGGCCACAGTCCAGGTGCTGGGGCCCACAAAAGATTAATCCAGCTCTGTGGGTGCTGAGCACCTCCTATTTTTTTTCAGTGGGTGCTTGAGCCCCATAGCATCCATGGGGCTGGTATCTATGTCTGGAGGGCAACAAGAACTCAGATCCCGCAGAATGGGCCCCATGCTATGAATGTCACAAAGACAGGGATCTATAATGGGCATCAGAAAGTTTTTTGTGCTAGCAGGGTAGGGTAGGGTTGGGATGGGCCTTGTTCTCATTTATAATTCATACCCTAGGCACTATAATCTCATTTGTCTAATAATGTGAATTTCGGGTTGTTGATTTACAAGGGTGTCTTTCTCTGAAGTTCCCTGCTGTGTCAGCTTTTCACATGTGTCCCTCTGGACGTTAAAACAAACACCCAATGCAAGTACCATCAAATGGGTCTGAGACATCTCAAGAGATGCACTAACACAGGCCCTGATTTTGAGTACACTGAGTAGTACCTTACTTCACGAGTAGCCCTGCTGACTTCAATGAGACCTGTTTGTGGAGTAAGGAGCTGCCCAGTGTGCATAAAGCTATCAGACTCTGGCCTTCAGTAATTTATTTTTAGAATATTATGTAATTCCTTTACATTCTGGGTTTACAGATGAGCGTAGAAATGATACTGCCTGCTCATTTGGAAACTCACTATGCATATATAATTAACTACAAAGCTCTGTCTGGAACTTACCTGAATAGTCACAGCAATTTCAACATGCTGTGGAATTCAGCATTAGTTTTGCTGCAAAAGAGCTGGATTTAGGTGCATTGTGCCGCAGCATACACAGAACACTACTTGTGCCTTAAAATCTTAGGGCAGGCCCACCCACCACCCTCAGCTGTTTGGCGGCATGCCAGAGGCTCTGGGAGTGGGAAGAGGTGGGGCCAGGGCCAGCTCTACCATTTTTGTTGCCCCAAGCAAAAAAAAAAAAGCCGCTCGGACTGTTCCGCCCCTTAGCATGTGTCGCCCCAGGCACATGCTTCCTCTGCTGGTGCCTGAAGCCGGCCCTGGGTAGGGCAGAGGCGCACTGTCTCTGCCCCAAGCACTGGCTTCACACTCCCATTGGCTGGTGCCTGCAAGTGAGAGCCATGCAGAGCCACTTGTGCTCCTAGGAGCCAGACCTACTGCTGACTGCTTTGGGGGGCAGCACAGTCTGCGGTGCCAGGACAGGCAGGAAATCTGCCTTTGCACCCCTGCTGTGCTGCTGACTGGGAACTGAGCGAGGTAAGACCATGCCCCAATCCTCTGCCCAGCCCTGAGCCCTTCCCACACCCCAAACCCCTCATCCCCAGCTCCATTGGGTTGTGGGCATCAACAATTTTCTTCAGCTGGGTCACCAGAAAAAAAGTTTATAAACCACTGTTATATTGCTTCCATCACATACGTCATCTAACATTAAATTGTGAGATTCTGTCTTGTCTTTTTATTTGTACCGTAAAGTGCCTCATAAACCTGAGTACTGGGCAAATCATAATGATCTGACGCAGACGCCTCACACCACTTCTCTACAAATAATTTTAAATATCTTCATAGTTAATCCCAAAATTCATCTCTAGTAGTTTCAGACTCACAGGCAACTGGATAACTCTCTCTTCTACTTAGTATTCATGTAGAGCAGGGGTCGGCAACCTTTCAGAAGTGATGTGCTGAGTCTCCATTTATTCGCTCTAATTTAAGTTTTCGTGTGCCAGTAATACATTTTAACGTTTTTAGAAGGTTTTAGGTCTCTTTCTATGTCTATAATATATAATCAAACTATTGTTGTATGTAAAGTAAATAAGGATTTAAAATGTTTAAGAAGCTTCCTTTAAAATTAAATTAAAATGCAGAGCCCCCTGGACTGGTGGCCAGGACCTGGGCACTGTGAGTGCCACTGAAAATCAGCTCACGTGCCGCCTTCGGCACGTGTGCCATAGGTTGCCTACCCCTGATGTAGAACACATTTTGGCACAGTATTTCCTGTATAAAGCAACAAAGAGTCCTGTGCTCCAATATGTCAGATAGTCTATAAGGTGCCACAGGACTCTGTCGCTTTTTACAGATCCAGACCAACAGGGCTACCCCTCTGATACTATTTCCTGTATGTCAGTCTTCCTTTTCAAAGTATTAATGCAATACCTTTTTTGATCACCAGATGGCACCAACGGCACACTGATAAGTACAGAAAAGAGGAGGACATCTGGTACATGGTCATTTTTGTCAGCTTTGAGTTTCATTGCATGTGGTCAGATGAGAGGAGCTAATTATCACTCAGACAACGTAGGTGAGGCAATATATTTTATTAGCTCAACTTCTGTTGATGAGAGAGACAAGCTTTCAACCTTACACAGAGCTCTTCTTCTTCTTAATATCCTGGGGCTCACGCAGCTACAATGCTGCTTCTCACACTGTAAGCACAAATCCATTAGTCCCAACTTTGATTACACCTTTGTAACTACTATTGGACAATGACCCCCTCATTATGTCGCTTTCTATTCATGTGTCCAGCTCAGAGCGTAGGGAACATGGCCAGTGGAGGCTCCTCTTGCTGTAGCTCAACTGTAGCTCAGCTGCTCTGAGAACCAGTCTCCTCATTAGCAAGGGGAAGCAGACAAGTGAAACAAATCAATTATTCTGTGTACGCCAGGACTGCCTAGAAGTACCAGTCAGGTTCAGAGCCTCATTGTGCTGGATGCTGTACAAACATGCAATAAAATAAAGTCCCTACCCCCAAAACATGTATAATCTAAGCAAAGCCAAACACATGGAGGAGAGTACGGGGAAGACAAGAAGTGACAGTAAGAGAAACATAAGGTTACATACATACTTAGCTAAGATCCTACTGATCCTGCAAAGACTTATGCATCAGAGTAGTCCCACTTACTTCAGAAGTTAGGGTTAAGGCCCTTGATGAGGCTTAGGGTTGGGGCTGGTTAGTTGATTCTGGGCTAGGGTTAGGGTTGCTTCAAATCAATGAGACTGTTCACAAAAAGTAAAATGAGGCACATACATCATTATTTTCATGATCATCGCCTATGTGTGCAGCTTCTGTCAAAAGTTACTGACTGCACAACATGACATAAGGTTCATGCTCAGCTCGTGTTGCATTCCATGACAACACAACACAATACAATGGGCCTGATGCTGCAGTCCTTACTCAAGTAAAACTCCCAAAAGTTAGAGAGAGGTTTGGGGTTTGTTGTTGTTTTTTTTCCTCAAGGAAGGACAGTAGGGTCAAATCCCAAATCTTCGCAATATGGTCATCAGAATCTGGATCAAACTTCACTCTGAAGGGGGGAGTAGTGTGTAGAGGGGAACTGTTAAATCCGTAGGAAGGCTGTGAGGAATCTGAATAACTACTTGTCACGTGAGAACTTTGGAGCTAGCTCCTTTTAAATCAGGTTTGAAACCCTTTTCATTTCAGATGCTCTTTATAGTAACATATTGAGTGTGGTTCTTACGCTTCTATGCATTTTTTATAGTAAGCTGTCTCAGGTGTCTGGGAGATGAGCTGCTGGATATGTACAGAAAATATCTGAAGGTCTGAGTCGTGTGCAGTTTTTATTAGGTTTAATTTTGGGATTACCACATTGTTCTCGAGTAGTGAAGTCATGAGTGTGTTATGCAGATCGTCTCAAATTAGGCCTTTAGACCACACCAGCATGGATTTTGCTTAGGATACATATTTTAAACAAAAAAAGTTATTCATTTTCTGTACTTTAAGCGAAAGGCATTGGAGTATCTAAAAATCTAAAGGGATGCACATAGGAAATGGAAGGAGGGGCATGTCACTTAGGGCTGGTCTACACTAAGTCGTTAGAGCAACATTCCCTGCATTGTGTTGAATTTATAATGTGCTACAGAGCCCTTCCCGCCAAGGCCTTTAAAATCGAAGCCTGTACTCCACCTCAACAAGAGGAGTAATGCTAGATTCAACCTTCCCAGGTCAAATTAGGGGTATTCTAGATACAGCACAGTGTATTTTGACTTGTTTGGGAGGTGTCCCAAAGTGCTCCAATGCATCTGTTCTGGACAGCACTTTCAACTCCACTGCACTTCAGCCAGATAAACAGGAAAAGCCCCGGGAACTTTTGAATTTAATTTCCCGTTTGATCAGCGTGGAACTCACCACCACAGCTTACCATGGCTGTCCAGATATGCAAACGTGCTCCAGCGTGGAGTGTACAGGAGACACTGGATCTGATTGCTGTGTGGGGAGAAGAGTCTGTGCAGGCAGAGCACCGAACCAGCTGAAGAAATGCTGATATCTATGCCAAAAATTGCACAGGGCATGGGGGGGAAAGGCTACACCAGGGACACACAGCAGTGTCTTGTGAAAATAAAGGAGCTCAGGCAAGTATACCAAAAGACCAGGGAGGCAAATAATTGCTTTGGCGCTGAGCCACAGACATGCTGCTTCTATGAGCAGCTGCATGAGATTCGAGGTGGGGACCCCACCAGTACCCCCAACACTGTCCATGGATACCTCCCAGGGGATCCAGGTGGCAACAACGAGGAAGACATTGTTGATGAGGAGGAGTAGGAGGAGGATAATGTGCAGCAGGCAAGCAGAGGATCCAGTCTCCCTGACAGCCAGGACTTTTTCCTAACTCTGGAGCCAAACCTCTCCCAGGATCCACTGGTGATGGCGGGAAAGGCACCTCTGGTGAGTTCGCACTTGTAATAACACTACAGGGGTTCAATGTAATTGTGGTTACTGTTTAATTTGAGGTAAACAATTGGGATACAGTGGCAGGCAGTGCAGCCATGCAAAGGGTGTTCCCCGGAAAAGCCTGTTTATGTGCCAAGAGTTTCCACAGTAAGAAATTTCCCAGGGTGTGCCCTCATATTGCCTACTCTTTCATGTGTGCTTACTATGCCTGCATGCAAACCGAAATGTACTGCCCAGCACTCTGCCATGTGTTGTACCTTACTGGCAGGCTCTTCTTTTAAAACACAAAATTTGGCTGAGTACCTCAGGGAATGTATTTACTGCTGTGAATTGTTTCATTCATTGCAACAGTTAACCTTTTGTTTTCAACAATGTATGCTTTTTCTTGCAACTGCTTCTCTGGGCGCTTCCTCGACACCAGCACAAAGGCTGTCCCAGATTAGAAGGTGAAAAAAAGCAGACAAGGATAGACGTTCTATGATGCGTTCCTTCGAGGCTAACAGGGTCCATGTCCATGCATGGACACTCACACTCTCAGAGAGCATGTGTATCGACCAGGAGGGCAGGAAAGCACGCAGGGAACAAGAGCGTAACATGCAAGACGAGATGTTGTGGCTTATGAGGGAGCAAACAGACATATTGAGGCATCTGGCCGAGCGGCAGGAAAGGCAGCTAGACCGTAGAGTCCCGCTGAAGGTACTGAAGGAATTAGCTGAAGAAATCTCAGGGCCACTGGCAATAATATTTACAAACTCATGGATGACAGGAGAGGTTCTTGAAGGCTGGAGAAGGGCTAATGTAGTGCCCATCTTTAAAAGGGGGAAAAGGAGGAGCTGGGGAACTATAGACCAGTCAACCAGACTTTAGTACCTAGGAAGCTGTTAGAGCAATGTATTAAACATTCAGTCTGCAAATACCTGGAGGATGAAGGGGTAATCACTAGCAGCGAGCATGGATTTACCAAGAACAAATCATGCCAAAGTTGCTTGATTTTCTTTTTTGACAAGGTAACTGATTTGGTGGATAGAGGGAATGTGGTAGACATAATATACCAGAACTTCAGCAAGGTTTTTGACACAGTCCCATATGACATTCTGATAAGTAAGCTGGAGAAATGCAGGCTCAGTGGAACTACAATTAAGTGGATATATAATTGGTTAAACAATCACAAACAAAGAGTAACTATTAATGGAATGATGTCAGATTGGAGGGAGGTTTCAGGTGGGGTTCCATGGGGATCTGTTCTGGGTCCAGTGTTGTTTAATATCTTTATTAATTACTTGGGTATAGGAATAGAGAGCATACTGATCAAGTTTGAAGATGACACAGAGGTAGGGAGATTGCCAGTACTGTGGAGGATAGAGCTAAAATTCAGAGGGATCTTGAATAATTGGAGAACTAGGCTGTAGACAACAAAATGAAATTCAGCAAAGACAAATGTAAAGTGCTACACTTAGAGAAGAAAAACCAAATGCATAAATACAGAATGGGGGAAACTGGCATGGCAGCAGCACTGCTGAGAAGGATCTGGGAGTTGTGGTGGATCACAACCTCAACAGGAGCCAGCAATGCGATGCTGTTGCTAAAAAAGCAAATACAGTTTTAGGTTGCATTAACAGAGTATAGCATGCAAGTCACTGGAAGTGTCAGTACCATTCTACTTGGTGCTGGTTAGGCCTCAGCTGGGGTACTGCGTCCAGTTTTGGTCATCAATGTATACAAAGGATGTAGAGAAACTGGAAAGGATCCAGAGACAAACGACAAAGATGACCAAAGGGATGGAATGCAAATCATATGAGCAAAGGCTGAAGGAACTGGATATGTTTAATTTGGAAAAGAGGAGATTAAGAGGGGATATGATAGCAGTCTTCAGATACTTGAAAGGCTGCCATGAAAAAGATGGAGAAAAGTTGTTCTTTTTTGTCACAGAGGCCAGGACAAGAGGCAGTGTGTTCAAACTACAAGACAATGGAACAGACTGCCTAGGGAGTTAGTGGAAGCTTCTTCATTGGAGTTTTTCAAAAGGAGGCTGGATAGCCACCTGTCTTGGATGGTTTAGACACAACAAATCCTGCATCTCGACAGGGGTTTAGACTGGATGGCCCTTGCTGTGCTGTCCAGCCCTATGGTTCTATGACTAACTTAGTATATACACAAGTACATCATTAGAAATTGGCCTCAGAACATTTGTAAAGCCGCACTGAGGAGACCTGCTCCCAGTTGCTTTCTTCAGCTTTGTGGTATTGATCACATATTGTGGTTGATGCTTTTCTAGTTTTCATAAGCCTCTTGTATTTTGTCAGTTGATAGTGCCTGTTAAAGACTTTCATGATCTCATTTTTAGGCACAAACTTCTGTTTTTCTTGCATTTACATTTTTAACTTGTTTATTAATTGTCCTGTCAAAACTGTCTGTGATATTAAGCTTTTCTCCTTTTTCACCTTATTTTCCTTATTTTAATATCTTAATTTTGAGTTTAATTTTATCTGTTGTTGAATGAGTTTTCCCTCCCTTAGGAAGTTCTCACACTACCAGGTTTGGTGACAGGCTTATTCAGAGGTGCTGAGCATATGCAGCCCCCACTGACTTCCCTTGTAGTTGTGTGTCACCACTCCTGAAAATCCGACTTCAGATGTCTCATTTGGGTGGCCAAAATGGTAGAAACACTATTAGTGGCCATCTTCAACATTTTTTGTTAAATGACTTGCTCCCCATCAAATAGCAAGTCTAGGGCAGAGCCCAAGATAAAACCCAGTGCTCCCGAGTCACAGTTCGCTTTCTTAATTACAGGCTTTTTCATTTGTAGTTTCCTGCATTGTCCATTACAGACGTTCCAACTTCTGCAGCAAATGAGGCCATTTGCAGAGCAAGGAGCTCTGCTCACCAACACACAACCCATTTCTGGAGGTCCCAAGTGAAATCTGAACCCTCCAAAACCCAGCAAAATCAGAGGGGGATAAAAAGTTTTACTCTGATTTTTTTCCAAAATCAACAGTTTCCAAAAGGAGAAAATTCAGAACTGTTTATGCTTTAAACCAGTGGCTCTCAACCTTTCCAGACTTCTGTATCCCTTTCAGGAGTCTGATTTGTCTTGCATACCCCAAGTTGCACCTCACTTAAAAACAATTTGGTTGCAAAATCAGACATAAAAATACAAGTGTAACAGCACAATATTATTGATACATTGCCTACTTTCTTATTTTTACCATATAATTATAAAATAAATCTATTAGAATATAAATATTGTACTTCCATTTCAGTGTATAGTATATTGAGCAGTATAAAAAAGTCATTGTCTGTATGACATTTTGGTTTGTACTGACTTTGCTGGTGCTTTTTATGTAGCCTGTTGTAAAACTGGGCAAATATCTAGATAAGTTGATGTGCTCCTTGGAAGACCTCTGCGTGACCTTGGGCTACGTGTGCCCTGGTTGAGAACCACTGCTTTAAATTGATTGCCCTTCGGTATTTAAAAAGGGGGAATAATCATAACTGAATTTTATTAAGTATCAGAGGGGTAGCCGTGTTAGTCTGGATCTGTAAAAGCAGCAGAGAATCCTGTGGCACCTTATAGACTAACAGACGTTTTGGAGCGTGAGCTTTCGTGGGCGAATACCCACTTCGTCAGACGCAGGTAGTGGAAATTTCCAGGGGTAGGTATATATATGCTAGCAAGCAAGCTAGAGATAACGAGGTTAGTTCAATCAGGGAGGATGGGGCCCTGTTCTAGCAGTAGAGGTGTGAAAACCAAGGGAGGAGAAACTGGTTCTGTAATTG
>NC_133778.1:67575946-67584351 GCF_003597395.2 Chelonoidis abingdonii
GCTTGCTTGCTAGCATATATATACCTACCCCTGGAAATTTCCACTACCTGCGTCTGACGAAGTGGGTATTCGCCCACGAAAGCTCACGCTCCAAAACGTCTGTTAGTCTATAAGGTGCCACAGGATTCTCTGCTGAATTTTATTACTGGACAACTGAAAAACATGGAATAGGAACTGCCATACTGGACCAGACCCAAGGTCCATCTAGTCCAGTATCGTGTCTCTGACAGTGCCCAGCACCAGATGTCTCAGAGGAAGGTGTAAGAACCCCACAGCGGGCAGAGGTGGTGCCCTAAAGCATCAATAATTAATCAATCTAAGCCAAGTTGGGAAAGATTTGTCATGAGAATCTACAACCCCTCTCCCCCTTTTCCTGTCTTGAATTTGCTGACTGCAGGAGTCACCCTGAGCAGCTGATTCTCAGATGACCTAGGATGGATCCTGTTGTGCCAGGCTCTGCCCAGAGGGATCAGGCTGGGAATGGGAGGAGCATCTTTTTTACTGAGTGTGAGAGAGCAATTTGTGCCAGGCTAAACAGAGGGGGGAGGGGCCATCTCTCACTCTCTGTAAGGGGGAAGGAGCTGCCCATCCACTATCCTGTACCAGTTACACCCTGTGCTGAGGCCAGGTGGACACCTCTAGCCCCATGACCTACCATGCCAGCTGGGCCCCTCTCCTCTTTCTCCCCTTCCCAGTAGTTCTGCCCCAGCTTCTTCCTCCTCAATATTTTCCCCCTAAAGTTATTAAATCTCCTTCCAAATGTAGGTTTTTCTTGCTTTCCTCGTTTTCTCCTGCAATCCTGTGTGAGGTTTTTCTTCTTTTTTCCTTCACTCATCCTCCCTCTTTCCCATTTCCTGGGCGATCTCTTTCCTTCCCCCAACCTCCTCTCCTTCTCCAGGGACAACCCACCTCTCCCTTCGCCCTGTCCTCCTTCCCTAGTTTTCTCCTTCCCCCTGTCCTGCTTTCCTTGTCTCACCTGCCTGTCCCTATCCCTTCAGTTCCCCAAGCGCCTCATTTATTTAAACCTGGCCTCCCCTGCCCCAGCTCTCCGCTCGCTTGCCCCCAGCAGCTCCACAGCCCCTGCTCCCCCCTTGCCCCAGCCTGCTCCCTCGGCGGGGGCAGACTCCCCTGCAGGGGGCAGCAGAGGGCAGGGTGCGCATGTTGCCCCCGCGCCTATCGGAGCCCGTGGGCCGGCGCTGGGGCGGGCGGAGCCGCCGGGAGCCCAGTGTATCCGCACCTGAGCGGCTCCCGCCCCGCATTAAGAGGCGAGGGCGGCCGGAGTCCGGAATGGAGCAGGCGCGCGGGAGCCAGTGCCCCGCTCCGCATTAACTTTGGGCGCCCGGTACCGAGCGCGGATCCGTGCGCTGGGGGAGCGAGACTCGGCTCAAGCCGCCATGCAGCCAGCGGCTGCCTCCCGCGGGAGCTCCGGGCCCGGGCCGGGCGAGCCCAGCGGGCGAGCTCCGTGCGCCTCCGCCGGGCAAGAGCAGCAGGAGCCGCCCCGGCTCCTCCAGGAGCTCGGCGCCTTCGTGGCGCGGGCGCTGTTCTGCCTCGCCCCGGTGTACCTGGCCGGCTCCCTGGGGCTGAGCACCAGCTGGGTGCTGGCGGGGTTGGTGCTGTGGATGTGGTGGCGGCGGAACCGGCGCGGGAAGCGATCCCGGCTCTCGGCGGCGTTCGGGTTGCTAGCGGAGGAGGAGAAGGAGGCGATACACCAGGGCGTCGCTTTCCAGCACCTGCCTGCGTGGGTGAGTGCGAGTCAGGCCGGGAGCGGCTGGGTTGTGCGTTGGCGAGTCGAGCTCTTCGCTCTGCAAACGGCCAGTGTCGCCTTCACAGGCTGCAGGGGAACCCCGGGTCAGCGCAGCTCCTGCAGGTTGGAAATCTGGCTTCAAATGACACACCTCGGCCCCCTCTCTGTAGCTTGAGTGGTATTTCTCTCAAGGGGGCTTGGATCTTGTAGTTGGGCCCAGGTTTGGCGAAGAGGGGGTGGGTATCTCTGTTGGGGAAACTTCTTGGATACTGCTTGTCAGTTGGCTCATTCTAAAATACTTAGGGAGTCTCTTGGGGTCGGGATAAGTCGGTTCTGCCAGGGAAGTCAGCTGTGAGCCAGAAGTGATGGAGCTTCACCAGAAGCAGGGCCATCCTGGCCATCTTCTTGTACTTTGGACTTGTAAAACTAACAGTCCTGTACCCTGACATAGTTCTCGACTGCCCATGGTTTTGCCTGACTCTGAAATAGGGACACCATTATCCTGACATACAGTCAGTTGGAGGTACTGTATCTGCCCTTAAGCCTTCCTGAAAATTTTTACAGCTTTACAATTCTATTTCCCCATATTAAAACGTTTTTCTGCTTTGTTGTGGAAAAGACCCAGATCAACAGCTGCTTAAGCAAACTATATACAGAGGCAACAGCAAAACTGGCTATACACATGTACTCTGAAATGTACAACATAAAAATAATTTTTTTCTTTCTCTCAAGTCTTTCAACTTCAACAATTGTTACTTATAACCACAGTAAGGAAAACGCTTTCAGATGTTAGTGTGACTTCAGTTGCTGATGTCCCCTTACCCTGAACTACATCTGCCCAATGGAAAGGGCTTCCTAATGCATGATCTGTCCCAAGTAACTTCATTGTTCTCAAATTCCTTTTTATAAAGTGAGAAGCTGTTGTAAAACTTGTGGCCTGTAAAGTGTAACTCGTGCAACAGTTTAGGGGATAGCAACCAAAACAATTAGTTCCCACATGAAAGTATTGACAGTGCGTGTCTAGTTCCTTCTCTCAAAAGTACTCCCTGTCATTAGATCGTATGGTGGCATATGGCTTTGCCTTTATGCATTTATTCAACTTATTTACATATGGTGGTGTTTGCTACAAAAGGAGTGGTGTAGGTAAATTACATCAGACTTCTTGATAAAGAGTGCTGCTCTTTTGAGGCCCTTGTAAATGTCAAGTGTTACCTTTGCTTGCTTGCAACAGGTGGGGAAATAAGCATTAATGCTGGATCTGTACATTCAGATACACTCCTGCTTGCTTAAATAAACTGGAATATGTACCCGGATATTGAGTTGTGAGAGGTGAAATAAAGGCAACAGTAGCTTCTTAAGCCAGAAAAAAATCTTTCTTACATTACTATGTGATGTGAATACTAATCTGAAAGCTGTAATTTTAGTGAAAGTCTCTCTGGTCTCTCTCTCTCTCTCTCTCAGATATATGTAACAGGTAGGGGATGATGGCTTTCCCTATCTCTCCTCTCCACCCCCTCTCCTCATGAACCTTGTTTCAAATGTACACTATCAAAATAGCTGGGATGCATTGTGTTAAGTATTTTTCCTCCAGTCTCAGCTATCTATTTCAGAATCTTGTTCATCCAAAAAATATATATTTCCTATTCTCTGCTACTATTAACCTCCAGTCTCCATAAATATAATAACTTCCGCATTTATAACTTTTAACAAACTGACGCTGTCAAGTTACAACTTAATTAATACAGAAATCTGTTTGTAGTTCACCAATTTCTAAATTATTCAACTTGAAATGCTATAAATCTAAATGTACTCCTAACTGTGTGTTTTGGTGGCTCATTCTCTGTAAGGTCTCTGTTTGGATAATGACAACTGATTAGTCAATTTTTCTTATAGTCAGCATTACTTTCTGACCTAGCCAGATACTGTTATGTTTGCTTACACATGCAGCAGGGGAATGTTTTTTGTCTTGTAGAAAATAAAGTGTTTCCATTTCTATTCAAAAAGAATAAATAAACAGAGGCATTTCCACTGGTAGAAACATGTAGCAAACTGTCATACAAAGGCTACATTTTGGGCTGTAAGTTGACCTGGCAATGGCCCAAATCCTAGAAGGCTCTGGTGGCCTTCAACGTGCATTGCCTTCAGTGGATGTGGAAAGTGCTTAGCACCTCACAGAACTGGGTCCAGTGTCTTTTAAACAAAACTAATGCTTCTACCCTATAAGGATTCTCTGCCTCTTTTTAATGCTGGCCCCAGCATTCCATTTGTAGGTGGGATTTCTGATTTACTGTGGAGCCTTTGCCAATATGACTACAGTAACTCCTCACTTAACGTCCTCCCACTTAACATTGTTTCGAAGTTACGTTGCTGCTCCGTTAGGAAACATGCTCATTTAAAGTTGTGCAGTGCTCCCTTATAACATCATTTGTTGCCTGCTCTGTCCACTGCTTGTAAAAATTCTGTGGAAGAGCAGTGACTTTACAAGGGAGCATTGCATAAGTTCCTCTTCTCCACCTCCTCCCTGTCCCTCCCAATTCAGGATTTTTGTGGGGGGGAAGGGCGGGGATGCAGTGTGCTCTGGAGAGGAGGTGGAGTGGGGGTGGGAAGAAATGAGCTTGGAGTGGAGCAGGGATGGGAAGAGGTGGGCCTGGAGCATTCCCGGCAAAGTCGGTGCCCATTTTTTCTCTGGGGAAGCTGCTGCTGCTGTGAAGGTGCTTCCTAGCGTCCTTGCCTGCAGTGGGCTGTGTCTATGTGGGGTAAGCCAGGGGCACTTCCAAACCGCAGTGCAGTACTGTACAGTGTATAATGCCTTTTGTCTGCCCCCAACAAACTTCCTTGGAACCTAACCCACCACATTTAAATTAAATTTTATGGGAAAATTGGATTTGTTCAACATCATTTCACTTAAAGTTGCATTTTTAGGAACATAACTACAATGTTAAGTGAGGAGTTACTGTACAACTTGAAAGGTTAATCAACGCATTGTTGCCAACTATTGCCATTTTATCATGAGTCTCAGGATGTTTGGTGTGTCTTCAAGTCCCAGCTGATGGAATCAAGAGTTGCGATTCCATGAGAATATCATTTTGTAAGAGGGTTCAGTTTAGATAACTCAGCTCAGTTGGTGTTTATTAATCAGATTAGCATAATACAGAAGGGGTCAGTACTTTACCCAAATTGGGGAAAGAGGTTTGCAGCTCTCTTCTATTATAAACTCACTACTTCTACTCTCTTTTTATGCTCAACTTGTTTACAATACATAGAAGACTCCCCAGATGTAACCTCATTAACACAAACCCTTTAATCTCTTTTCTTACATCATTTCATAACTTGTTTTCAGGGTACCAAGGCATCTGCACCAATTATTCCTAACACTTTCTTTGGTCATAGGTACATATACCAATTATCCTTGCAACCTGTTTATATTTGGTATCATTTCTAAAAGGTTTGGCATACAGAAACAATGGAGGTTGTACAGTTCACCTGCTTTATGCACTGAAACATGGCATAAGTGAAAAGCATTGTGGGAATCTAATTCATAGTTACACAAATTACCATAAGTGTGGGGAATACTAAACATTCTAAAAATATGATATGAAATTGGTTAACAGACCTAACAATGTGGTATTCTTTTACGTAAGTTTCTAATTTCCATGGCTGTGGAGAAAAGCTTGAAAATATAAGCAAGTGAGCCCTAAAAGCTCCTCAGCTAGAAGGTAAAGAGAACACAAGTTGGGGAGGGGGTTGTTTTAAGGCTTGACTCATGATTTTTGAATGGTTGGGATTGGCAATACTGATAGGTTAAAAACAGACCTTCCTTGTCAAACTATGCTAGTTTTTTATTGATGTTTTTTAATCTTAGTTCCCTGCATCTTACATTTCACCTTCCTTTCTCCTGCTGTCTCTGGTCTGTTTCTCTTCCATATATGTGGTTTTTATTCAGCCTTCTAATCTTTGTTCAGTTTTACATTCTAGACTTAGTTTCTAGTTTGCTTTCTAAACTTCAGTTTGCCACACTTTCCAGCTCTTTCTTTTCTTTTTTTTCTGTCCAACTGTTCCCTAGCTATATTTCTCCTCTCCTCTGTGCCACTCATCTTTGCTTAGTTTCTCTTTCTGGTTATTAGACCATGTTTTCAAAGTTCTTCTTAGACCCTTCCTCCCAAGGTTTTTGAAAGCTTTCAGATAGGAACAGCTCTATAAAGGTGTATCTTTACCATAATCTCCCTCTCTTCCCATATTTGAAGGTGGGAGTGTGAATGAGACTCCAATTGTGAGAAGCTAAGGTTGCAGGAATAATTGAATTACATTATTACGGTGTAAATTCTACTCAAGACCTTGAATGTGAAACTGCAGTGCTGGCCTAGGTGTGCTCTGTAATGGGCCTCCCTTGGCTGAGAACAATATTTCATTCTGATGAGCTCGGAAAGATCAGATGAGGGAGCCCTGCTAATTTACAGGGCTAAAGGGAAAGAAAATCATGGCATGTAATTAGTTTCATTAACCAGCAACAATCAGCAGGACACTGGACTAATCGACAATAGAAAAGTAGCCTACATTCAGATGTGGCTCAGACTTAGCGTTGTAAGAGCTCTTGAACCTAAATATGTATCTGCTTTGAGAGCTGACCTATAATGGACCAACCTAAAAGATTCCTAGGTTGTAAAAATGGCTCTGAGCTGTGAATTTTGACTCTGGAGTCCATTCACCTGCTTTGACTCTGGGGGTCAGTTCACTCTGGAGTCAGACCTAGGGTTTGAGAGTTTTTGTGGTGTCAGGTTCTGGCTTTAGTCCATCTGTGAGAATACAGTTTGTTTATAAATTGACCTTTGCTACAGTATGAAATGTAGAGTGACTTTAAAGTTACTCTTTAGCCTATAGCCTATCCTTGTGCATGTGCATGAGTTGTTTACAAAGATTAGTTTTCAGCTGCAAAATTGAAAATGGTCTTTGAAAATAGTCCTTCCCAACTTTCAATGTACTAAGGCTCAAATTTGGGATGTAGACCCAAAATGCCAGACATAAAAGATAGTATAGTGCAGGAGGCTTCAAACAATTGTTTTGTTTAAAGTGACATCAACTGAAATCTAGTTAATGCTACTCCTGCTGATTTCAATGGTTTACAACCACATATTCCTGTGTTTAAGAGATTTTTCTCTCCTTTCCCTCTGTGTGAATGAACATACACATTGTGGGCACTTTTTTTTTTTTTTTTAATGCGGAGAAAATAGGGAAACTGACTTTGCAAAATGTTTAATTTCACTCTGGTCCCCATGTTGATCAGCTGTCGTCATGGCATACAGGCAACAATGTTTAAATACACTCACTAAGTCTCATGCTAATATAAAATTACATGTAACCTAACTAGGGAAATTCCTTGCATCGCATTATTGGGTGTACAGTGTTAATGCCTTTTTAAAGGCCTATTGGCAACTCCTTATTTAGGCAAAATTGCCCTTAAAATCAAAGTGTTTTTGCCTCCTGTGTATAGTGCTGGTTGTGTACCACTCGCTGAAATCCATATTCCTAGGGAACCCTACAGGCAAACACTTGTGTAATATTTGAACAGATCACTTTATCATTTCAGACATGTTAGAATCTCTGTTTTGTAGTCATGGCCATAGGTGTAGCCAGCCGCTGGGGAAGGAGTGGATGTGAAAAATTATATATAATCTTTTCACTTAATAATTAGCACTTGCCAAGTATTTTTTTTTTGTTTTTTTTTTTTTTTATCTTCAAAGCTCTTTTCAAACACTTGCTAGTACTTTCAGCATTCCTGATACTTTGGCAAGTGCCATCCCTGTTTTATAGATGGGGAAACTGACTTTGACAATTTAATTACTATGTAGGCCATCTAATTCTGGTATGGCACTGAGCTTGGGAGTTCCTGGGTTACACCTCTAAGATTTGGTAAAAGGAATGTCTTGTTATATGCCTCTTTTTCTTCATCTATGCGATGCATGTGATGCTGTTACACTGTCAGAACCTGCTGCCGTTGAAGTCACTTGGAGTTTTGTTACTGAGGGCATGGCTACACTGGAGAGTTGCAGCGCTGGGTGGTGGGTTTACAGCGCTGCAATTTACTGTGTGTCCACACTTGCAGTGCTGGCTGTGCCTTGCAACTCCCTGGCTGCAGCGCTGGCTGTACACCTGGTCTGCTTGGGGTGTAACGATTGTAGCGCTGGTGATGCAGTGCTGCTTGTCAAGTGTGGCCACCAAAAACGCTTTTATTGGTCTCCAGGGTATTAGGAGGTATCCCAGAATACCTTTTCAGCCAGTCTGCTCATCAGTTCGCACTCACTGCCCTGGGTTCAGGTGACCTGCCCTTTAAATGCCCCGGGAATTTTAAAAATCCCCTTCCTGTTTGCTCAGCCAGGTGTAGAGTGCAATCAATCAATCGGTAACCATGCCTTCACACACCAAACGAGCCCCAGCATGGAGCACTGGCGAGTTGCTGGACCTCATCAGTGTTTTTGGTGAGGAAGCTGTGCAGTCACAGCTGCGCTCCAGCTGTAGGAATTATGATACCTATGGGCAGATATCAAAGTCCATGCTCGAAAGGGGCCATGAGCGGGACACAGTGCAGTGCAGGGTTAAGTAAAGGAGCTGCAGATCGCCTATTGTAAAGCCCGTGAGGGAAACAGCTGCTCAGGTGCTGCCCCCA